>NC_036858.1:6779086-6812365 GCF_002910315.2 Salvelinus sp. IW2-2015 | reverse complement strand
ATGGAAACCAATAGCTTACAATCAATCCTAGTATAAAAATTCATCAGATACTGGCAAAGTCAACACGAGTGCACCTCTCTTGACATTATCGGCGCAACACCCTCAGTCTGGAAATCTAACTAGGAGAAAGATTGGACCAGAATAATTCGGAGGGTCTGATCTTTATGGGGGCAGGATGAAGGGTTTTGTATGGAGTCGGGTCCACACTGAATACTCTCACCTCTCGAGCAGAAGGCTCGAACACAGGACAGTAGTGCTCACTTGATTCCACGCCACTAGTGGGCGAGGAATCTTAGCGTTGCAGAAGAGAGAGGGTCCTCTCTTTTGAAGCTGGAGATATGTCTTTGGCTGCTTCGATCTTTCAAATATTTTTCCTTGTTTTTGATTCTGTCTGATAAATATCTTAAGTAGCATCTTGATCAAAAATATTACCCTGTAAATGTTGGGTTTTCTCCCCACTTCGGAGGGGCGGAATCAACAGCGGGTCTTTAATTTAGGCCTGCATGCTACAGTGGGAAGAGGTGTTCACTGATCTCAGGTCCCAGCTGGTTTGGTATTCAGGGCTGTTATTCACATCGGCTGTGATTTGGTAGGTCCTCACACGGGTGGCGCACAGGGGTGGGCGCGCATTGTTAGGTTACCTTTGGTGCGTGCAGTTGGTCATAACTAATCTTGTTCATTTAAACTCTGACTTTGCTAGTTCAGATAATAGGATGACAATATGAACCAATATCTTGGATTCAAGGGGACTTGTGATGCTGGAGACATATGAGTTACAGCCACTATATTTTATTTTTCTAGGTGGTGAGGTGAGGTACCTTTATCACCCTGGTCGTGGTGTATCCTGGGGGCACGCACAAGGAGAGGACTCTGTGTCTGGGACTAGATGTGGCTAGTTTGCTGCCAGGATTTCTGTGTTTTCAGTTCTGACATTCAGAATTTACATGTTCTTGAGGGTGATGGTTGGTTCGGTGGTTCTTACACGTTAAGTATAGTTAGGTGATTTGTGTGCTTCGTCGTGTGTGTATGTTTCAGGGTGTGTGGGTGTTGTTGGGTTATTCGGTTGTGTGGGTGTGCTTTCACAGGTGTGTTGTGTGTTGTTTTCGGTTCGTTTGCTGTTGTTGTGTGCATTGTTAATCATAGGTTGTTGCTATGTTTGTTTGCGATGGTGTGTGTGGTGATGGTTTGTTAATCGAGGTAGATGTATGTGTGTGTTGGGTTAGGTCAGTGGCCGTGTTTACATGGGATGTATGGCGGGCCTTCGCGGGTGGGGTGGTGATTAACCGGTGTGAGATGAGATGTTTTTTTCTAGGTCTCCGAGAGTGTGTGTGTTGTTCTATTGACGAGGAGTGTGTGTATGTTGTTTTCGGGTGGTGTGTGTGTGTTTCAGGTAGGTGTGTGTGAGTGATTTCTTAGGGGGTGTGTGATAGAGGTATGACTCTGTATGTTCGGAGTGTGGTGTGTGTTTGTTTCAGGGTGTGTGTGAGCAGCATGGTGGGATTAGACATGTTGTGATTCAGGTGTGTTGTGTGTGTTGGGTCAGAGTCGTGTGATAGATTGTTTTTTCAGGTGTTGGTGGTAATCGTTGGTGGTCTGGGTGTGGGTGTGTGTTTCAGTGTGTTGTGTGTGTTGTTATATCAGTAAGTCTGGGGTGTAGGGTGGTATGTTTTTGTTCGGTGGGTGTGTGTTGTTATAAGATTTCTAGTGTGATGATGCTGTTGTATTGCTTACACCGGCCTGTGTGTTGTGTTGTTTAGCTGTGTGTGTGTCGCTTTCAGAGTGTCGATGTTAGAGTGTTGATCTCAAGTGTGTGTGTATTGTATTATAGTGTTGTGTGGTGGTGGGAGATATCAGAGAGGTGCGTGTTATGGTTTGTGTGTTCGTGTGGTGTTGTCGTGTATGTTGTTTGGGTGTTGTGTGCGTGTGCATAAAGCAATGTGTAGTTTGGGTGAGCTGAATGTTAGCTGTTAAGGTTGTGTGGGGTGTGGAAGAGCTCTGTCACACGTCGGACCATCAACTTCTTTTCAAACGCATCATACTTAGCGCGAACTTAAACGGGTTGATGGATACTGTGTGGTAGAAGTCAATAGGGAACGGTACCATGTGACCAGCATAACGCTGTGTTTAGTCAGAGCGGGAAGGAGATCGAGTACTGTTTCTAACAAGGAGAAAGACGATGCAAGTTGCAATACTTCTAGATCCATGTAATATCATTACAGGGAGGCTATTCCAGATATTTAAGTGGGACGGCATTTACACTATTGGGTTCAATAAGCAGGCTAGATGAAAGGTGGCCGCGCACTAAGGTACAGAATGAGTTGGTGACAAGAGGTCGAGAGCAAGCATTCGAATGCTGTCGCAGTCGAGCTTGTAGAGATGAGATGCATTGTTGGCCACACTAAGCGTCGTGGTCTAATCAGCTCCTTCCTTAAACTGGATTTATAGTACGACTGTCATGTGGCCTTCTTTGAGCATTCCCATCTAGATAGACGCCTTAGGCTCACTTTTTATTTTTTGACAGCCTGAGCCTGCGGCAGTGGATGGCATTTACTAATTTGGTTAAATAGAGAAAATGAGTTTGATTTTAAGAAACTGTATTCTTTTCTATACAATATGATGCATCTGTAAATGCTTATATGAGGGATTTTGCTAGTTTATGCGGTCTGTGATCAAACGTGCAAATCATTGTTCTATCGGTGCCATGCATTATGTTATCCAGTACCAGCGTTTAGGTGTATTAGTGACCAGTTCAAATTGTTTGCTTTACCGGATGTTACATTGGATGCTTAGGTTCACCATGCTAGGTGTAGCGTGAGTTATGAATATATTTAGGCACTAACTCTGCCAGTCAGAATTTGACATAGTGTTTTGATGCTCTCTTGGATGGTCAGCTCATGGATCTTATGGTTATTTTTTTAGAGATCGAGCTGTCACTGTTCCACTGCAGTTGTAAATCAGCCAACCATTAAGGGGTTAACTCTGGCACGAACTCAGGATTTTTCTTTCTATTGGAGACTTCCGAGTAATTTTGTGGTCTACCGCACAAACAGGAGAGATAGATAGAGCCTATTGGTTCACAAATCTGGTTTGTCTGCTCAACGAAGCACTCCCTCAGAGTCGCCTCGCTGCTTTCTCCGCTGTGGTCTGGCAATTGGCAAATGTTTGTGACTGCATATAGATTTGCATGGTGTACATTCATCTTAGGAGTATGATTATATGGCTGCTCCTTACTGAGACTAGCGACACAGATGCAAAGTGCCTCATTCCTGTTAGCTCTTCTTTTACGATTTTGGGGGGTTTCGTCATGGTAACTGAGACAAGGACATGTGACAAGATGTAAAAAAGAAACACATCAATCTTCGAGAGCAACATCCAAAAAGAGTGTCCATTTCGTATGGTCACATAAGGATGGGATTGTAGGTTTGTAGAGGATTCAGATCCACATCATATGCGCAAACGGTGGATAATACAATTCGGTCAAGTCAAGAAGATTCAGATTCCTTGTGTTTTTTTTTATTGTTGCCGCTTTGTTCTTCATGACATTAGCACGAAAAATCATACTAAGCGCATTGGGAGATAGTTGCTTCTACTACGTAGTCATTGTTTTTGTTCGCACATTCTGTATGTACAGACTCGTCAGTTTGAAGAGCTCGTTTCACCTTTGTGTCCGGGGTGTGACTTCTCTCCTTAGTCCTGCTATGTTTTGTAGACTATAGCGAGAGTGTAACAGGGACTAATGTACTATATTTTTTTTTTGGGAGGGCGCTCTATGGCAGGTCGTTAGGGCCAGCGCAGGGCTAGCCGTGCTACTAGGCATGCCCGTGTGCTTTCGATTCTAATTCCAGTGGTTTTGCTCCAGTGAGTAATTTGGTTACAAGGTTCATAGGGCTGTATCATGGGTTAGCCTATCGTTACTCATATTTTCAAATTTTTATGTTCGCTCATCTGATTGGAGTTCTGGAAGCTCTGAATCATTAGACGATAGGCGTGATGTGGTCATCGATATGACACCTGACGTGTGGACCTACCCACGAGGGGTTGGTGCGAGTCTCACCTGCTCTCAACTAGATAGATCGTTGGCAGAGATTGATCGAGAGACAAGCTGGCGGAGGCATTCGCCATCTGTTGGATTACTGAGCACAGTGGACTCTATGAACGTTTTTTAATTTATATTAAGTCGGAGTAGCATTCCTTTGTTAGAACTCTCATAAAGATGAAACCCTGGGAAACTGCAACTAGACATTGGGGCAATTTTACGAAGGTAGTGTGGTGATGGTCTTGAAGTTTGGGCATCCTGCCGGCACGATTATAGAAGACAAGATTGAGGTATGGTCTAAATGCCTCGTGTTGCTCACGCTTGTTATAAAATCCTATCACCAGATGGAAATCGAGTAATTGGTGTGATTAGGCGATATTTTTATGCATGGGTTAAGTAAGGGTGTGACGACGTTAGGCTCTGTTTTCAGAGCTGGAAACGGGGTTGTCTGGTGTGGAATGCCCTATTTGAAGTCACGTAGGGTATTGAGCATTTTAGGGCTAGTCTTGTAAGCATGCAGTAGAGAGTGTGAAATAGGGGAGTGATGTGATGATCTTTATTTTGGTCCCTGTAGTGTTTGAGTCTAGGTGGTTAAATCGGTCGGTGGTTGGCAGACAACTTAGTTTATCTGCGAAATATGGCATTCAGCGGAGAGCGAATGGTTTCTAAGGGGAGCAGCGATTTGGACCTAAGAGTTTAACTGCCAGTCATGGAAGAATGATCTGCAGGTGTATGACGTCATATATAGAGTCTAGATGAAGTTGTGACGGCCAGCAAAGTGAGGCGCGGAAAGGCACAGAGATATATGGTCTCTGTGATACGTGGATGGATTCTGATAGGCAGCTGATGGTGTGTGAACTTCCTTGATGTGCTATCGTATGAGACAGAAGGATGTATTGAAGACACAAGCCTGTATCCTGAAATTCTTCAGTTGACTGCAATGAAGTAGTCACGGTAGCCGTTTTCTACGCAAACGCATCTGGGTGTCTCCTCATATCCCATCACTCACCTCCCTTCGCTAGTGCTCTGGGTCCACTATTCTAGTCAGTGCTAAGCCAGGCCTTGGCAAGGCGCTATCCCTACGTGCAGCAGCTTATGGGTTAGCTGTATGCTCTGGTAATATAGTACTGGCTAATAGTCGGAAGCTAATTGACTCATTAGAGCCCTGGATCAGCCATGGACAAGAAGACTCTGGCTTTCCAGGAGTCCTCTTGTGGGCATACTGCGCTGGTTATGTGCAGCTCCTGCCAATAGCGTTTTTCTGTTGCCTATTTGGAGAAAAGGCCTGGGCTCAGCAGTGGGAGTCTGACAGAAGTCGTCCGGTAATGTAATGGCTGCTGCACGTGTTTCCCGCGTATGGCCTCATTTTGGTGGGTCTGTATGGTGGGGTTGGCAAGAGCAGATGGGGCAGCTAATGTGGAAGGGAGCAGCTGAGTGTTGGGGGGCAGAGGTGGGTTAGGTGGCGTGAGCGACGACTTTGTGGTAAGTATGTAATGTGCAGTCTATGTGCGCTCGGAGCGGGCAGAGGAGGCTGAGTAGAGCAGAGAGAGGAGAAATGTGCGAGGGACGAGAGAGGAGGGCTGGAGGTAGCGGAAGAGAGGGACATAATGTGAGAGAGAGGTGAGGAGTTCTCACTCTTGTGTGGTCTACCTGCGTGCAGCTAACGATAGAGAGGGGAGGACGCATTATTCCGGACTGTGTTGGTACTAGATGTGCATGACTATGATAGAAGGGAGAGGGAGAGCTACAGAGCTTTGTGGTTCTAAAGGGTGTGCTAGTCTTTTATGGTGATAGATGGGCGGAGGGGAGTGTCAGCTGAGAGTTCGGTTGCTGATTGGTCGATGCAGCTAACTATGATGAAAGAGAGTGAGGGAGCATCAGGCATTGGTGGTCTATGTGCAGGGATATGAGGAGAGAGTAGGGAGAGTCAGTGTGTGGTCCTAAGCTCGTGCACGTCGATGATTAGAGGAGTCGCGTATGGGAGGGCCTACGAGCTCTTGGTGGTGGTCTTCGAATTGTAGCAGGTGCGCTAGAGGGGGAGAGCTCCGCTGTGTGGTCTATGTGCAGCTACTGATAGAGAGGGAAGAGCTCAGCCTGTGTGGTCTATGTGCAGCTTGATGTGATAGAGAGGAGAGCTCAGCTTTGTGGTCTATGTGCAGCTAATGATAGAGAGGGGAGAACGCTCAGCTGTCGTGGTCTATGTGCATGCTAGGATAGAGAGGAAGAGCTCACGCTGTGTGGTCTATGTGCAGCTATGATAGAGGGGGAGAGCTCAGCTGTGTGGTCTATGTTCAGTATGATAGAGAGGGAGAGCTCAGCTGTGTGGTCTATGTGCAGCTTGATAGAGAGGGAGAGCTCAGCGTGTTGTGTCTATGTGCGAGCTTTTTAGTGGCCGATAGAAGAAGGGAGAGCTCAGCTGTGGGTCTATGTGCAGCTATGATAGAGAGGGAGAGCTCAGCTTGTGTGGTCTATGTGCAGCTATGCACTCAGAGAGGGCGAAGCTGTCAGCTTTGTGGTCTATCTGTGCAGGAGGCTAGATCGAGAGGGGAGAGCGCTTCAGCTTTGTTGGTCTAGTGTGCAAAAGCTTACGGAATAGGCGAGTTAGGGAAGCTCAGCTGTGTGGTCTAGTGTCGGAGCGGTCTTTGGACGGTAGTGGTAACTGGGTTTGGCGGATGATAGAGAGGGAGAGCTCAAAGCTTTGTGGTCCTGATGTGCAGCTACGATCGAGAGGGAGAGTCAGCTTGTGGTCTATGGTGCGCTACGATAGAGGAAGGGAGAGCTCAGGCTGTGGTGGTCCTATGTGGCAGCTATGCTAGCGACATTGCACTGGCTGACCTTTGCAGGAGGTTTCAAAATTCTCTTGATTAAATGCTGGAACCTCCACCTCCTCTCTGCATGTACATGAGAGGATGTACTGTATTTCAGTCCATGATGTGTGTCTGTGTGTGTGCATTCATTCCGTGGACAATGATTGCTTATTTAACCTTACTGGATCAGCATTTCTCTAGCATTAAGGCAGGTCGTGTCACAGCAGCTCATGTGTGAATTCCATTAATGTTGGTGATGGATGCACTAGAAACTCCAGCCTTTACCAGTGTTTGTATACACAGACCTAACTCTGTATCCTGGGTTCTAATGAATCCTGAGGTTGGGGTTGTGGGGCCCCCTCAGGGGGCTGGGATGTGCTAGCCTAGCCTCCAGGCTCAGTCTCTGCTCTTCTGAACACCAAGCTGTGATGTGACATTGATAGCTGGCAAATCAGCCCAGATAAGTATGTCTGCTAATTATGTGTACCCTAACTGTTATAATGGAGCAAAGCACTCCTCTGAGTGGTGTGTGTGTGTGTGTGTGTGTGTGTGTGTGTGTGTGTGTGTGTGTGTGTGTGTGTGTGTTTGTGTGTGTGTGTGTGTGTGTGTGGTGGTGTGTGTGTGTGTGTGTGTGTGTGTGTGTGTGTGTGTGTGTGGCAGACATGAGTCGGTCATGGTCTGCGTGATAAGGTAGCCCTGCCTGCAACCTCCAAAACCAGTGTCTGCCCTCAGCCCAAGGGACAATTTCCTCTTGGTCTAGCGGTCTAAGACGTTGGTTGCTCTTTTGGGAGACCCCGGTTCATTACACGTGTGTGCATGCGTGTGAAACAGAGCGCGAGGGAAAGACAAAATGTGAGATGAGAGAGGAGAGAACATGGGTATTCTTATGAATATTTTATGTGAAGAGCAAACGTGATCTGTCTACATACAATACGTGTACGTGTCTCCAACTGTCAGGAGTCCTATTGCCTCAAGTCTCGGGCTGAAGCTGGTGTGTGTGTGTGTGTGTGTGTGTGTGTGTGTGTGTGTGTGTGTGTGTGTTGGAGCACCTCAGATGGCAGTGTGAGCATGGCGCTAATGAAAAGAGATTGACTTTCTCAGGGTGACGTGACAGACAGGAGGGGCCAACCTAACAGCAGCAAGGCTTCTGCTCCCTATCCCTGACGAATCACATTGGCCCTAAACAGCGCTGACTGGAGCTCCTGCAGCCTTGAAGGCTAACATGGTCTCCTGTCTTTTATTCATCCCTTTTCTACTCCCCTCCCCTTTGGCCAGTTTATACCAGAAGCTATCTGCCGGCCCTGCTGCCTTAAGCCTTGTCTGTTGACAGACAGAACTCCCWAAGCTCCATCCATCCGTTCTGCACTATTCAAACTACAAGAAAGTAGATGTTAATCCATATAATAACATATAAAACGGTGATATAATTCTTGTCGAATTGGGAAAGAGGGAATGCACACATACWGCTGCGTCAGAAAGAATTCACATCCCTTGACTTTTTCCACATTTTGTTGTGTTACAGCCTGGATKTAAAATGGATTCAATTGAGATTGTTTCACCGGCCTACACACAATACCCCATCATTTCACAATGGAATTATGTTTTTAGAAATTCTTACAAATGAATAAAACATTTAAATGTTAAATGTCTTGAGTAAATAARTATTCAACATATTTTTTTTATGGCAAGCTTAAATAAATTCAGGATTAAACATTTGCTTAACAAGTCACATAAATTGAATGTGTGCAATAATAGTGTTTAACATGATTTTGGAATGACTACCTCATCTCTGTTCCCCAGACATACAATTATCTGTTAGGTCCCTCAGTCGAGCAGTGAATTTCAAACACAGAGTCAACCACAAAGACCAGGGCGGTTTTCTAATGCCTCGCAAATAAGGGCACCTACTGGTAGATACAATAACATACATTGAATATCCCTTTGAGCATGGTGAGGTTGTTAATTATACTTTGGATGGTGTATCAATACACCCAGTCACTACAAAGATACAGTTTGTCAGTTGCCGGAGAGGAAGGAAACCGCTCAGGGATTTCACCTTGAGGCCGATGGTGACTTTAAAACAGTTACAGAGTTTAATGGCTGTTCCCCATTGTCCTTGTTGGTTATTGTTACCATGTCTGTTGGTCCTGTGAGTACCTGTGCTGTTGTATTGGCTTCCATGCTACGTGTTATTGTGCACTTGTTTTACGGGTCTTTTCCCGTGTATTATTTAGAGGTTTACACCTCACTCTTTTGTTTGGGTGGAGTAAATAAAATCCCCTATTATATATTCCTGCGCCTGTCTCCAATCATTAGACAACGTGACACACGTGAAAAAAAGGAAGCCTCTACAGAATAAAAATATTACAAAWCACTAAAGTAAAACTGCAAAAAAATGTGGCAACGAAATTACCTTTATGTCCTGAATACAAAGTGTTATGTTTGGGGCAAACRCAACACATCACTGAGTACCACTCTTCATATTTTTAAGCATGGTGCTGGCTGCATCATCATGTTATGGGTATGCTTGTCATCGGCAAGGACAAGGGAGATTTTTTAGGAAAGAAAGAAATGGAGTAGAGCTAAGCACTGGCAAAATCCTAGAGGAAAACCTGGYTCAGKCTGCTTTCCAAYAGACAYTGKGAGACAAATKMACCTTTCAGCAGGACAATAACCTCAAACACAAGGCCAAATACACACTGGAGTTGCTTACCAAGACGATATTGAATGTTCCTGAGTGGCCTAATTACAGTTTTGASTTAAAATTGGACTTGAAGATTTGAAAATGGCTGTCTAGCAATGTTCAACAACCAATTTGACAGGGCTTGAAGAAT
Source organism: Salvelinus sp. IW2-2015 (assembly GCF_002910315.2). Classification (NCBI taxonomy): domain Eukaryota; kingdom Metazoa; phylum Chordata; class Actinopteri; order Salmoniformes; family Salmonidae; genus Salvelinus; species Salvelinus sp. IW2-2015. Next base: position 6,802,688 of record NC_036858.1, on the reverse strand, counting down.
TTAAAAAAGAATCATGTGCAAATATTGTACAATCCAGGTGTGCAAAGCCCGTAGACTTACCCTGAAAGACTCACAGCTGTAATCGCTGCCAAAGGTGAYTCTAACTCAGGCGTGTGAGTACTTATGTAAATTAGATATTTCTGTATTTCATTTTCAATACATYTGTAAAAACATGTTTTTACTTTGTCATGATGGGGTATTGTGTGTAGATGGGTGAGAAAAAATATCTTCTTATTCCGTTTTGAATTCAGGCTGTAACACAACAAAATGTGGAATAAGTTAAGAGGTATGAATACTTTCTGAAGGCACTGTACAAAATAAAGTGTGTATTCTTAAAATGTTCAATAAATCCTTTCACCATTTCAAGCATTAGCAGCCAGCAGTATAGATGAGGCGCTCTAGGCAGGCTTAACATGCAGCTCCCTGCCTAGCCCTCCACAGGGAATCTCTAGGCATCACACAGCTGTGCCACTGTCTCTCCATAGGGAATCCCCGGGCAGACACAGCCACACACAAGGTGTGGAATCTAAATGTTTTGGGGTGCTGAAAACTGCTTAAGTTTGTCTAGACAGAGCGATGAAAACTTTGAGCGTGAGGGGATTTTGAGATGCCGACAAGCCAAAATCCTTATTTCCATTCTAGAATAAGGTGGGGATCTAGGATTCCCAGACAGGCTGTGCAACCTCTCTGCTAAATAAGGTTGTCTTGGCGTTGATTCCTTCCATGTGTGGAGATATAGCAAACACCTCACGAAGCAAGGACATAACAACAMGCGCTAGGGTTGTGCTGCTGGCTGCTTGCTTATCTGCTTGTATTAGCCTGAGGAGAATATGTAACCAGCTAGTGCAATAACCTTTCATACATTTCAGTAAGGCATAATCACCTAAGCACTCAATGTGGTAGACGCCGTTTCACTCTCGCCGTATTCAGACAGCCTGTGACATATTCCGTCAGTTAGTGTTGTCCCAATGTACCCACTCAGGCATAATGACAGGCAGGAGGCACAAAAACACTTTTATTTCTGGGAGAGAGAACAAGATAGATGGGGAGAGAGAGAGATGTACAGATGCAAATGAATTCCTTCAGTTGCCTTCAAACCTGGAAGCACAGATTGACTCATGACTCGAAGACGCGCACACAAACATGCACAGACGCAAAGACAATAGCAATCTAAAGGTTGTTTAATAGTCGTTTGTTATACCCAGCATTGACAGTGTGTGTGTGTGTGGGGGGGGACTTTGAATGTTCACCAGGAATTGCTTAGCTTCGAGGCCCTCTGGAGCTTGCATTCCCTGCGGCTCAAAAAACCATTAGTTCTCATCCTCACTGTCAACACATCACCACGCTGTTTTATCTAACAACCATCCCAAGCACATTTCAAATCAAATCAAATTGTATTAGTCACATGCGCCGAATACAACAGGTGTAGACCTTACAATGAAATGCTTACTTTACGAGCCCATAACCAACAGTGCAGTTTCAAAAAATACTGATAAGAATAAGAGATAAAAGTAACAAGTAATTAAAGAGCAGCAGTAAAACAAATTACATAATATATACAGGGGTGTGCCGGTACAAAGTCAGTGTGCGGGGCCACCGGTTAGTTGAGGTGGTATGTACATGTAGGTAGAGTTAATTAAAGTGACTATGCATAGATGACAACAGAGAGTGAGTGGCAGTGGTGCGGAGGGGGGGGGGGGGGGGGGGGGATGCGAATAGTCTGGGTAGCCATTTGACTAGATGTTCGGGAGTCTTAGGGCTTGAGGGTAGAAGCTGTTTAGAAGCCTGTAGGGCTGTTGTGGTGACTGTATAATTGCCACACCGGCATCCATGAGTCATGACCGCAGTCAAATTCCACGTGACCGTTGAGTCACGGTAATCTTTTTTTATGCACTCTGGACGTGTTGGTAGGACCCAATTCGCTAACGACCGTCAGGTTGCTAATGGCCTGGTACTCAGGGCTCTGTTGTCTCTCTAACCCAGGCCTGGGCAATTATTTTCCATGGAGGGGCACATTAGAATATATTTTTGTCCATCGCGGGCCAGAATCATATTACAGGATTATACATCATGTGTATGACTGTGTTGACRGATATATCTACTGTAAATCACGTCCAGATATGCTACTTATTTTACTTTTTTAACATGCACAGAAATACACCCCATCCATATTCTCCTTTTGGYAKGTATTTTCATTATTAAACATGCAATGAACTACACGGAGGGAAAAGTACACYGTGCATTCAGCACCACGGACAGAACTCTTGTTAACGCGTATGCACAAAAACACAAGAGGGAGAGCTCAACATTACATTTAAACTACTCAATCAGTGTGAGGAGTGAAGTCTCTGATGGGCATTGACTAGAGCAGTGAAGTCAGGTACAGTKTCTGATGTCACTATGCGCAGGATTGCTGAGAGGTGAGAGATGATCTGTGCCTTGACTTGYTATATTTCATCACTGAAAATGTCTGTTCACGTACATAGGTTGACCCAAACAGTACAAACATCTTCTGAGCATGACTCCTAATCTTTGGAAAGTTTTGTTCATCGAGAGATGCATAGAACCTCGTCAGTGACATTGTTTTGAATAGTTCTCCAGTCACTGCATCACACAGAAGATCGATAAGCTCAAGTTGCAGGTCAGTGGGAGCGTTATCCACATTGAAGGTGAAAGGAGAGGAAACCACAGCATGTCATTTTTCAACACTTTTAAATCCTCAAAACGACAAGAAAACTCACCGTTCAAAGCACGCAGCAGAGATGTATACTTCTCCCGCTGGTCATCTGACAGGGAACAGACTAGTAGTGTCGGAAGGTGGGTGAGATTGTTGGCTTCTACTTGGTGGAGTAGTTTTCCCTTAAAGGCTTTGACAAGGCTGTACATCTGATGTGCAAAAAGGCCTTTCCCTTGTAGTTTGGAATTCAGTTCATTCATGAGGGCCATGATGTCCACGGKGAAGGCAACATCAGYCAACCAYTCTTTATCTTGCAGTTGAGGGAAATCCATATATTTGTCTTTCATTTGCAAAAACTCAGCAATCTCCGACTTCAGGTCCCACACCCTTTTAAGCACCTTCCCCAAGGGGGACGTCTGCATGACCCAACTCTGTCTCTTCCAACAGTGAGACAAACTGCCTGTGGTTTAAATATTTTGCTCTTATAAAGTTKACCACTTTAGTGACTGTCTCCACAACATGGCTCATTTTCAGAACACATTTACAGAGCACCTCTTGATGAATAATGCAATGCAGGAAAATCATTTTCTGATCTGGGTTCAGCTCAGCTACTTTATCCGTTTCAAAAGGCCAATGTTTTTTCCTGTCAAGTTTGGGCATCCATCAGTGGTCACACTGGATAACTTTTAAAAACTCAGTCCCAGCTTTGCCACACACTTATTAACSATCCTCCTACAATAAATCTTTCCCTGTGGTTGTGCTCTTCATTGACTGCACTGAAGCAAGCTCTCCAGTAATTTCAAAGTCTGGGGTTTTGCCTCGTAAGAATATCAACAACTGCGCCGTGTCACGTGCATCACTGCTCTCATCCAGGGCCAAGGAGAAATAGGTGAAATCCTTTACCTTTGTCTTTCAACTGTTGTTCCATATTCTCTGTGATGTCCTCAACACGCCGTGTCACTGTTCATCTTGACAGGGAAACATTTTCAAAAAGCTCTTTCTTGTCGGGGTAAAGTATTGCTGCAGAGTCAATTAAACRTTCTTTAATGAATTCGCCCTCAGCGAATGGTTTGATATGTTTAGCAATTTTGTGAGACAATACATAGCTAGCTCTCGCAATTCCGTCGTTTGCTGAATGCAGTTTTGTGAAATGTCCTTGCTGCTTTTGCAACTGAGAAAGCAACTCTTAAAATGCACTTGCCCTCTGCTCAGAAGACATATTCCTATATTTCTCTGCATGATTCTTTTGGGTGTGTAGGGATAAGTTGGAGTCTTTCAAGACAGCAATGCTCTCTTTGCACACTAAACACACAGCTTTCCAAGATACCTCAATAAATAAATATTTCAATGTCCACTCTTGCTGGAACACCCTACATTCATTGTCTACTTCCCTTTTCCTTGAAATCTTTGGGAAAAAAAGCGCAATTTCTAGCTAGCTACTATTCGTAACTGTGACGTGTGTCAGCCTGTCAGTCACTCTCTGTCCTCGTGCAGTTGTTATTTATACGTGCYTTCAAAATAAATGTCCCACAAGCGGTGGGTGTCACATGTGTAGAGAGGCAGTCACAGGTTTAGAACTACTGAAATGTATTAAAGCACCAAATATGAAAGCGGGACGAAACCCAAAGTGCAAAATAATAAAGTACTCGTGAAATACTAGTTGAGAATACTCTCAGGAAAACAAGCAACATGTACAATGACCAACAAAGAGAAATGACAGAGGGAGTATATATACAGTGACAGAGTGGGGATTGGAACCAGGTGTGTGTAATGATGACGAGACAAKTCCAGGGTTGATAAGTGAAGGGCGTTTGCCAGCAGCAGGTTCGGCAGCAGCTAGAAGGCCGGCGACGCCGAGCGCCTGAGCTGGACAGGAGGGGGAACCAAAGCGAAGGCTGGTGTGACAGTGGGAGTTAAATCAATACACAAAGGCGAGTATTCATTGGGCTTTTAATTTGAATAACAAATACGTTTTTCAAAACTTTACTATCACAAATTCTTTGTGATCTGAGCATGATTCCGCAGGCCATACTGAATCAGGTCGGGGGCCGCATACRGCCCCTGGGCCGGCCTTTGCCCAGGCCTGCTCTAACCACTCTGACATCAATACCAATGCAGTCGACAATCACATCAAACACTTAGGATCAGAATAGTATCAAGCTTATAAAACTCACCTCACTGTGATCGATCAATTTGAAGAAAGAACTTCAACAACAGGTTGAAACTGTGTGGAAAACATCGTCATTGTGGATGTTGTTTCAAAGACAAACAACGAAACTGACAGCGCTTTCTACGGTGATGATTAATTCAAAACCCTTATACGCATATTAGAGCTTAGGCACACGCATGAGCCCAGGCCTGAAATAAAACATCTTCATTAAAATAATGATTGTGTCGTTATACAATGCATAGCTTAATAGTCTACTGCATATTACGCATGGCATAAAAACATTTAAAAAACATTGATTTAAGATGTCTAGTACATAATTGSTCTAGCCTATACTCCAAAATAGTCATAGTAATATAGTGAATTTATATTTGATTTTGAATGGCGTAGTAATAGGATTTAAAAAAATATTTTCATAATTAATAGGCTGACATTACCTTTAGCTACAGAATATCTCACCACAGTGTGTTTCCATCTCCTCCTCTCTCTCCTTCATATCTTCCACCACCGTGCAAAGAGAGGGACTGTCAAATCAAATCACATCAAATCAAATGTATTTATATAGCCCTTCTTACATCAGCTGATATATCAAAGTGCTGTACAGAAACCCAGCCCAAAACCCCAAACAGCAAGCAATGCAGGTGTAGAAGCACGGTGGCTAGGGAAAACTCCCTAGAGAGGCCAAAACCTAGGAAGAAACCTAGAGAGGAACCAGGCTCTGAGGCGTGGCCAGTCCTCTTCTGGCTGTGCCGGGTGGAGATTATAACAGAACATGGCCAAGATGTTCAAATGTTCATAAATGACCAGCATGGTCAAATAATAATAATCACAGTAGTTGTCGAGGGTGTAACAAGTCAGCACCTCAGGAGTAAATGTCAGTTGGCTTTTCATAGCCGACCATTCAGAGTATCTCTACCGCTCCTGCTGTCTCTAGAGAGTTGAAAACAGCAGGTCTGGGACAGGTAGCACGTGCGGTGAACAGGTCAGGGTTCCATAGCCGCAGGCCAGGAGGACTGGGGACAGCAAGGAGTCATCATGCCAGGTAGTCCTGAGGCATGGTCCTAGGGCTCAGGTTCTCCGAGAGAGAGAAAGAAAGAATGGGAGAATTAGAGAGAGCATACTTAAATTCACACAGGACACTGGATAAGACAGGAGAAATACTCCAGATATAACAGACTGACCCTAGCCCCCCGACACATGAACTACTGCAGCATAAACACTGGAGGCTGAGACAGGAGGGGTCAGGAGATACTGTGGCCCCATCTGATGATACCCCCGGACAGGGCCAAACAGGCAGGATATAACCCCACCCACTTTGCCAAAACACAGCCCCCACACCACTAGAGGGATATCTTCAACCACCAACTTACCATTCTGAGACAAGGCCGAGTATAGCCCACAACGATCTCCGCCACGGCACAACCCAAAGGGGTGCGCCAACCCAGACAGGAAGACCACGTCAGCGACTCAACCCACTCAAGTGATGCACCCCTCCTAGGGACGGCATGGAAGAGCACCAGTAAGCCTGTGACTCAGCCCCTGTAATAGGGTTAGAGGCAGAGAATCCCAGTGGAGAGAGGGGAACCGGCCAGGCAGAGACAGCAAGGGCGGTTCGTTGCTCCAGAGCCTTTCCGTTCACCTTCACACTCCTGGGCCAGACGACACTCAATCATATGACCTACTGAAGAGATGAGTCTTCAGTGAAGACTTAAAGGTTGAGACCGAGTCTGCGGCTCTCACATGGGTAGGCAGACCATTCCATAAAAATTGAGCTCTATAGGAGAAAGCCCTGCCTCCAACTGTTTGCTTAGAAATTCTAGGGACAATTAGGAGGCCTGCGTTTTGTGACAGTAGCGACGTGTAGGTATGTACGGCAGGAACAAATTGGAAAGATAGGTAGGAGCAAGCCCATGTAATGCTTTGTAGGTTAGCAGTAAAAACTTGAAATCAGCCCTTGCCTTAACAGGAAGCCAGTGTAGGGAGGCTAGCACTGGAGTAATATGATCAAATTTTTGGTTCTAGTCAGGATTCTAGCAGCGTATTTAGCACTAACTGAAGTTTATTTAGTGCTTTATCCGGGTAGCCGGAAAGTAGAGCATTGCAGTAGTCTAACCAGAAGTAACAAAAGCATGGATATCATTTTTGGACAGAAAGTTTCAGAATTTTGCAATGTTACGTAGATGGAAAAAAGCTGTCCTTGAAACAGTCTTGATATGTTCGTCAAAAGAGAGATCAGGGTCCAGAGTAACGCAGAGGTCCTTCACAGTTTTATTTGAGACGACTGTACAACAATCAAGATTAATTGTCAGATTCAACAGAAGATCTCTTTGTTTCTTGGACCTAGAACTAGCATCTCTGTTTTGTCCGAGTTTAAAAGTAGAAAGTTTGCAGCCATCCACTTCCTTATGTCTGAAACACAGGCTTCCAGGGAGGGCAATTTTGGGGCTTCACCATGTTTCATTGAAATGTACACTTGTGTGTCATCCGCATAGCAGTGAAAGTTAACATTATGTTTTCGAATGACATCACCAAGAGGTAAATAGTGGTCCTAAAATGGAACCTTGAGGAACACCGAAATGTACAGTTGATTTGTCAGAGGACAAACCATTCACAGAGACAAATTAATATCTTTCCGACAGATAAGATCTAAACCAGGCCAGAACTTGTCCGTGTAGACCAATTTGGGTTTCCAATCTCTCCAAAAGAATGTGGTGATCGATGGTATCAAAAGCAGCACTAAGGTCTAGGAGCACGAGGACAGATGCAGAGCCTCTGTCAACAGTTTAATGAAAGATGTTTAGTTGTGAAAACATGTTACTAATGTTCCCGAACAGATTTCACTTTGTTTCCCAAATGTAGCACTGGTTAGCTGCAGGGACAGGGTTGGAGAGCAAATGGCATACAGAGTTTGGGCAGAAGGTCACCCGTTGAGCAGCAGGAGGCTGCATGCTCTTCAAACAGTGACATAATTGTTATAAACTCAGACATTTCTATATGCAATCCTGTGTGAAAGCAGAGTTTTGATGGTTGCCACTAAAAAGAGGAGGATCCCAGCTGCTACTATATGTATTTCTCAGCCGCTAACCAGAGTAGTCATGTTTTTGAAAAACGAACCGTGGGAAAACGGATGAAATGTATTATACATTTCTTTTGCTGCCCCTGTTCCTGCCCATTTGATGATGGGCCATTTTAAATCTAAACACATTTTACATATTAGTAACGACAAGATTGAATTGAGAATCGTCTGACGGGTGAAAATATGTTGAACAGCTTGTGTGCAGCCTGAGGGAAGGAACAGAGCAGACTTTTTWTGCTACTTTTTCAAATCCCATAGTGACATCATGCAGTCCATACATGTTTTGAAGACATTCTAAGGTTTGTATCGTTCACAACTAAAGTTACCAAACAACTCTAAATCTAGCATATAGGATCTGTATCAAATGATCACTTTTATGCTCAACATAGCCACTTCATATGCGCACTCTCTCCAGAATGGGAAAAACATAATTTCTATTTTATTCAGTTCAATTATATTCTTCTTACTATATAATCATAGAATATAAAATACTAGCACGGGACTTATAAGCATATCTTGTCTGCTAAATAAATTAGCCTACAGCCTATGGCATGGTGCATAGCCAGATTACATACAGTAGGCCAACTCCTATTCTGTTCTTCTGAAATACATTTTATTMATGTCATAATGTTTCTTTAGACCTAACTAAAGTAAATAAGGGATTTATTGTGATGGTGTATATTAAATTGATTTCTTAACCTTTTTTAAACGGAGATGTTCCAAACGCGAGCATCAGCGGCTTGTATGTGTGGAAGCCTGGAGATGTCAAACATGTCTATGTTAATTAACGGTCAATTACCGTGAGACCGGCAGTCATTTGCATGACATTAACCGCCTGACAAAATGTAATGACAGCCACAGCTTTATCTGTCCGGCCCAGCTAGGCACAGGGCAGAAGTAACTAAATTGTGTGTTAGGCTCTCTGACCCCCAGCTCTATGAGCCTATAGTCCAGTGCTCTCAGCTTTATGTGCGCTGTGGGACTGTCACTGTGCACTCTGAACCATAGATATAAAGGTTATGATCTCAGGTCCAGTGTGGCGGCGCCCCCGGTGAACTGGAGGATCAAGGAGACACACATGAACACACTTACACTTGCACCACACACACACACACACACACACACACACACACACACACACACACACACACACACACACACACACACACACACACACACTGTGCCGTGGGGAGTCAGGGTTATCCTCTGGGACAACCCAGTCATCTAGGCAAGCTCTGTGGTCACGTCCTTAATCTCCTTTCTCTTGATTTCCTTCTTCCTCTCTAGCGCTGTATTTCTTTGTCTCTCTGCACCACAACTTTTCCTCTCCCCTCCCTCTATTGTTCTCTTATCTTCCTCTCTTCCCCTGGGCTGGCAGGTTGATAAAGAAGTCCCAGAGGGTTGGAATAAGCTACCGCTGCATGTGGTTGAAAGAGAAGCATACTGCTTCAGTGAAGAAGTGAGGAAATCGTGTTTTGGTAAAGAGATAAAGAGGATGCCGTTGACCTTTTGCTAAAACAGCGATACTTTGGCGTGGTGGAGGGGGAGGGGGSACATTACAAATACAGCATGATTCATTTTGATAACAGAATTATATAAAGTGTCTTTTCAAAGTGCATGAATGCTAATATCTCCATTGGAAAGGATCTGAGCGGAGCAGAGTGGAGCAGTGGGCCCACTCCACTGGCTTTCTTCAGAGAGACAGAGAGAGAAGTTGGCAGGTTTGATGAAAGAATGAGGAGGGGGGAAGAGGGGAGGAGGGGGGGTGTCTCAGTGCAGCTTGCAGGCTGAGGCTGGCTGAGTGCTGCAGGCTGGAGTGGGAGGAGGGAGCCTCAGCCTCTCTATGTGGGTTTCAGATACAAAGGCTGTTGTGCTGCAGTCAGTGTGTTGTGCAGGTAGCAAGTAGAAAGGGTCAGGAGTGTTTCCTAGCCACGTGACCTGAATAGCATTATACCACACTCTAACTCTGACTTGCCTAGTTMAATATAGGTTAAATAACATAAAATAAAAGAATAAAAACTAAGGTCCTTGGTCAGGTTGCATGATCAGGAAAGATTCCTGGCTCCAGCTATAAGGGACAGTGGTGGCCACTGCAGATGCAGTAAGTGAAAACACATCATCGAACGGGATAGCTAGCTAACATAATGTCACAAAGCATGATTAACWTTCATTCTGAAATAACTTCATATTTCCGAGTTAGTCAGATATTAGTTTAGAAGGACTTGAGATCGGCATGGGAGGTAACTAGCTAGCAAGCTACCAGCTAGCTATAGTTAGCTGCTTATGAAAGGTAGATGACTGGTTCATTTGACGAAAGAAAATCGTCCACACGGTTTCTCAATGTTTCTCGAAATTACTGTAGCTGGCTAATTCATTTGATCATGCTTTGTGATACATCCGATTTGATGCTGTTTTAATCCACACAACACGTCGCCCCCCACCTACAGTAGAACATGATGATTATCATGAATGGAAACAATCAAATTGGCCAGCCACTGTCATGCTTTTTTATCCTACCAGATCCGTGAGGAGAAGGTTCCAGCTAGTGTATCCGTCTGTCCTTGGACTCTTGTTGGATGTAGTTGTCCGGTTTATCAGGTCCCAGGCTCCCATGACTGTTATGATTATTMATTTACAAGTTAATGACAATGAGATTTTTGCTTTAGTGCCATCGGTACCTGACAGAGCAGATCTAGTCTCACGTGAGGAAGTAAACCGTCTGGCGCCGAGAGACTGATTGGGATGGAGAACAGACCCAGGGGTTCTGACTGAACGGATGCACATTTGAGCGCCCCAGGTCTGTCCATTTACTTGTTGCTGTTATAATTTATGCAGTYCCCCCCCCCATAGCAAATAGCTGACAAAACAATCCAAGCAATGTGCGCATGGCCTATGTGCCAGCGGAGCTGCTGCTGCTGGCAGAGTAGTAACTGAACAGCTTATTTGAACAATATATTTTTGAAACAGGAAAATGTACACATTTATCGCACCTTTAGGATAATTTAAAACATAATCCATGAATTATATAATATAGATTTAATTTTAAATAGAAGTATCTTTCCTTTTTTGGGTGGACCAATCACATTAAGTGGAGTGCCGCCTCTAACGCCCTAATGGGTGGGCCGCCACTGATAAGGGATATGATTGGGACTCCACAGTAGGCTACAATTTGTTGTTCAACGTTTGGCGGCATCTAACAAGTTGGTTTCGGTAACACTCCATTGTTGTCATAGTGATGGTAGGATTCCGCTTTCTTCCCTGATTCAATACAGTAGTTTGGGTCAGGATTCCGTCATTTTCTTATTCCCCCTAATGTGCCCTAAACTTTCTGACCCTTCRTTCTCCGCTGTTGAGCAGGACAATCTCTTCCTCCAGTCTTGTGTTAGATCTGTATTGGGATGCAAGTATATTGTGTGTTGGGATGCGGCTCTCGTCTTTGGGCGTTGCCCACTGTTCCACACATTGAGCAATAAAAGAGGTTCCACAGGGAACATGAGCATAATATTAATAATGCAGTGTGTCGCACTGAAATGTGTCCCTAGGCTCTCCAACGCCAGGCACGCAGCGTTCTCCCGAAGTTTGCACTCCCATCAGCCCACTGAGCCTTCAGAACAATGATGGACACAGAGAGGACAGCTCAGGGATGTTCCCACTCCTGTAGATATACGTACAGACAAAAAATTACCGAAAAGTTTTCAGTTTGAAAAAATATTTGAAATCGAAGGGGAAGGGAGGAAGGACCATGAAAGACTCTGTTTATTATTGACGATGTTTGAGAAGTTGAACATAAATAATTGCTTGGCTAGTCTCACAGACTAACACCAATACTCACCCCTATCACTATAAGTTCAAATAAGTGTGAACAATAGTGGACTCTGACAGTGGACAGTTCCAAACACATAAAAGCCATAATACTCCCCCTTATTAGAGTAAGAAATATGCATATTATTGACATGTAGAAAATGGCAGTTTTCTCCTCGTATATGAGTACAACAGAGACTAAATTAATCATAGTAAGGCAAACTGGCTTTCGGCAAGGCTTTGTTTTTACAGCAGCATTTTTTAACCGGAGCGCTCTCTTCCTTTGCAGTGGGTTTGTTTTCCTTTTGCCTGTTCCTTCCAGTTGCAGATGACATTTAGTTTTTTCTCCATCGCTCTGTTAGCATTCAGCTCAGTAAATGTATCACTCGCAGCAGGTCGGTAATGGCCACACCAGCTCTCTACACACATGAATGAAAACACACACACACACACACACACACACACAACAACACACACACACACACACCACACACACACCACACACAACACACACAACACACACACACACACACACACAACACACACACACACACACACACACACACACCCACACACCACACACACCACCTCCTCTTAGCCCCGTGCCTGTTTCTCTATGCTGTAAGATTTGGCAGTGACTGTGGAGAGGGACTGACGCCCTGTCAATCTGACGTGCACACACACACACACACAGACACACACACACTTCACTGCCTAGACTGTCACAGCACTCCACACTCTCCCAGAGCAGGTGTAACTAATGCAGGAGGCTGCCATGGCAGACTGGTGTTCAGAGAGACTACTGGAAGATTGGCACAGATTGTGTTCAGAGCAGGGAGGCTGCTCTTTGGATACTTATGATTCCTATATCCATAGTCTTCCACATTCCTACTTCATCCCCATGGAAGTATTAAGTATTTAGTAGGATCCCCAATTAGCTGTTGCCAAGGCAGCAGCTACTGTTCGGGATCAAACAGGAAACAACACAACAACTAAATACATAATATACATAAATATACATACACATTTATATTACAATTTAGACATTCACAGCAATCTTCATCCAGAGCGACCCTCAGCTAGTGATTCACTAAGCTACAACTACATATCACAGTCGTATCCCAACCACGTATCACATACATAATACAATGCATAATACAATACAAATGCATAAAAATGTCTGTGTTCCATCACAGTCATTAGCCATGGCTGTATTTAATACTGTCTATTTCCCAGCCTCTGTTCTGGACCTGGGGATTGTGAAGAGACCTCTGGTTGCATGTCTCGTGTGGTACTGATGAACTCCGACAATGATCGTGCCAACTGCTTGAACAGACAGTTCGGTACCTTCTACACATCAACACTTCGCACAAAGACCAATAGTGATACAGTCAATCTCTCGTCAACTTTGAGCCAGGAGAGATTGACGTCCATGTCATTGATATTTGCCCTCTGTGTACATCTAAGTGAAATACGTGCTGCTCTGTTTTGGACCAACTGCAATTTGCCTATGTGCTTCTTTGCCGTACCTGACCACACAACTGGTCAGTATTCCAGTTGTGAGAAAACTAGGGCCTGTAGGACCTGTCTGGTTGACTGAGATATCAAGAAAGCAGAGCAACGACTTATCATGAACAGACCACTTCCCATTTTAGTAACCATTGAGTCTATATGTTTTGACCATGATAGCTTGCTATCTAGGGTTAAAACCCAGCAGTTTAGTCTCTTCAACTTGCTCAATAGCCACATTACTCAATTATAGATCTAGATGAGGTGTAGGGTTGAGCGAGTGATTTGTCCCAAAAAATTTGATCCAGTATTTAGCACCGGCCTATTGCTAGTTACAAATTCTAAAACTGACTGGGGCTCTATGTTAAGGGGGTCAGTTATTTATTTTATGCCTCTCTAGCAACTGGAGTTCACCAAAAGGTCAACAGTATTTTCACGATAAAATTAACCAATTCTATTTCTGCCTGTCTTTGGTGTGTCTTTCCAGATGAGTCACTCTGGCTTGTCAGCAACAGTSTTCTGAAAGCACACACTCTAGGGTCTACAGTATGTTTCAGGAAATGGAAAACTAGCTGTTATTGGCAGAGAGGTTTGGAACTGTCTTTCTTATTGGTCTATCCACTAATTTACCGCCTAATGATGTCACCAGGCAGGCCAAAACTCCATCCCACCAAAACAGGCTGACATTTCAGGCGGTCTTTTCAAACAGCTCTTMCACTAAAAGGGCAWTATCATCRTTTTTTGTTGTTGATCATAACGAATCCAACAATGGATTCTTCTGTTTTCTGTCAGTTTTACTACAGGGCAGAGTTCAGCTCTCAGAAGACCTACTTGTGCTCCACAGGGGTCAACGATCTTGCTGCCACTGCTAGACAGGCCTATACTTGGCAAACTCACATAAACTTGTTATACAAAAGCAGGGAATACAGGAGCCTATTCAATTGAACATGGCAACTGGGTTTCTGGAATAAGACAAAACCATTTTTTTGGGCACCAATGCTGCACTCAAGTACTTTAAATCATGTATTCAATGAAACATTGTTGAGTGAGAAACAAAGAGAAACTCAAATTAACGTTGATTAGTATTTTCCCGCTGAGTGGGACGACGTTTGTTTTTGATTTATTCCAATTCAATTCAATTCAACTTTATTCATCCCCTCGGGGATATTCGATTGAATATCTCTGTAATTTAGAGATGCTCTAGCTACCAAAGATACCGTACATCAGAGGTCTGTGTTTGAACTGAACTGAAATTATGATATAATCTGTAACGGAGAGGTTGAGAGCGAGCGGCACTAATCAGATGACTACAATATCTCCTCTCTACTCTTATCTGAGATGACAACACTATTCATTATGTTGTTGCGCAGCTGGCCTCCCAACACAGACTAAATCATCCAGTTGGACTTCTTTTGTTCTAACACTACCAGTGTTGTTCCCAAGGTTTTCCTTTAGGCTTTCAAACCGTGCTACAGCTAATCCAGAGTGATGGAGAGTGCTACCAGTGGTGTAAAGTACTTAAGTAAAAAATACTTTAAAGTATTACTTAAGTAGTATTTTGGGGTATTATCTGTACTTTACTATTTATATTTTTGCCAACTTTTACTTCACAGARRAAAATGGTCCGATTCACAMACTTATCAAGAAAATATCCCTGGTCATCMYTACTCCCTCTGATCTGGTGKACTCACTAAACACAAATGCTTTGTTTGTAAATTATGTCTGAGAGTTAGTGTGCCCCTGGTGATTGTCAATAAAATAAAATAAAATGAATTGAGCCTTCTGGTTTGCTTAAAATAAGGAATTTGAAATGGTTAATACTTTTACTTTTGATACTTAAGTACATTTTAGCAATTCCATTTACTTTTAATACTTAAGAATATTTAAAACCAAATACTTTTAGACTTTTACKCAAGTAGAATTTTACTGGGTAACTTTCACTTTTACTTGAATTCATTTTATATTAAGGTATCTTTACTTTTATATGACAATTGTAKTGTACARTTGTACAATTGTACAATTCAAATATGACAAGTATGACAATTGAATACTTTTTCCACCACTGAGCGCTACAGCTAATCCAGAATGGATAAAGGAGTGCTACAAGCTAATCCAGAATGATGGCGAGTGCTACAGCTAATCCACATGAATGGCGTACTACAGCGAATCCAGAATGATGGAGAGTGCTACAGCTAATCCAGAATGATGGCGAGTGCTACAGCTAATCCAGAATGATAGCGAGTACTACAGCTAATCCAGAATGATGGAGAGTGCTACAGCTAATCCAGAATGATTTAGAGTGCTACAGCTAATCCAAAATGATGGCGAGTGATACAGCTAATCCAGAATGATGGCGAGTGATACAGCTAATCCAAAAATGATGGCGAGTGACAGCTATTCCAGAATGATAGCGAGTGCTACATCTAATCCAGAATGATTTCGAGTGCTACATCTAATCCAGAATGCTTTCAAGTGATACAGCTAATCCATAATGATAGTGAGTGCTGCAGCTAATCCAGAATGATAGTGAGGTGCTACAGCTAATCCAGAATGATAGCGAGTGCTACAGCTAATCCAGAATGATAGCGAGTGCTACAGCTAATCCAGAATGATGGCGAGTGCTAACAGAATCCAGAATGATAGCGAGTGCTACAGCTAATCAAGATGATGGAGAGTGCTACAGCTAATCAAGAATGATGGAGAGTGCTACAATAATCCAGAATGATAGCGAGTGCTACAGCTAATCCAGAATGATGGAGAGTGTTACAGCTAATCCAGAATTATTTCGAGTGCTACAGCAGTCAGAATTATTTAGAGTGCTACAGCTAATCCAGAATGATAGTGAGTGCTACATTAACCCAGAATTATTTCGAGTGCTACAGCTAATCCAGAATGATTTCAAGTGATACAGCTAATCCAGAATGATAGTGAGTGCTGCAGCTAATCCAGAATGATTTCGAGTGATACAGCTAATCCAGAATGATTTCAAGTGATACGCTAATCCGGAATTATTTTGAGTGATACAGCTAATCCAGAATGATTTCAAGTGCTGCAGAAGCTAATCCAGAATGATGGAGAGTGCTACAGCAAATCCAGAATGATGGAGAGTGCTACAGCTAATCCAGAATGATGTAGAGTGCTACAGCTAATCCGAGTGATGAGAGTGCTACAGCAAATCCAGAGTGATGGAGAGTGCAACAGCTAATCCAGAATGATAGCGAGTGCTACAGCTAATCCAGAGTGATGGAGAGTGCTACAGCTAATCCAGAGTGATGGAGAGTGCTACAGCAAATCCAGAGTGATGGAGAGTGCTACAGCTAATCCAGAGTGATGGAGAGTGCTACAGCTAATCCAGAATGATGGAGAGTGCTACAGCTAACTCAGAATGATAACGAGTGCTACAGCTAATCCAGAGTGATGGAGAGTGCTACAGCTAATCCAGAGTGATGGCGAGTGCTACAGCTAATCCAGAATGATGGAAAGTGCTACGCTAATCCAGAGTGATGGAGAGTGCTACAGCTAATCCAGAATGATGGAGAGTGCTACAGCTATTCCAGAATGATGGAGAGTGCTACAGCTAATCCAGAATGATGGAGAGTGCTACAGCTAATCCAGAATGATGGCGAGTGCTACAGCAAATCCAGAGTGATGGAGAGTGCTACAGCTAATCCAGAATGATGGAAAGTGCTACAGCTAATCCAGAGTGATGGAGAGTGCTACAGCTAATCCAGAATGATGGAGAGTGCTACAGCTATTCCAGAATGATGGAGAGTGCTACAGCTAATCCAGAATGATGGAGAGTGCTACGCTAATCCAGAATGATGGCGAGTGCTACAGCAAATCCAGAGTGATGGAGAGTGCTACAGCTAATCCAGAGTGATGGAGAGTGCTACAGCAAATCCAGAGTGATGGAGAGTGCTAACAGCAATCCAGAGTGATGGAGAGTGCTACAGCTAATCCAGAGTGATGGAGAGTGCTACAGCTAATCCAGAATGATAACGAGTGCTACAGCTAATCCAGAGTGATGGAGAGTGCTACAGCTAATCCAGAGTGATGGAGAGTGCTACAGCTAATCCAGAGTGATGGAGAGTGCTACAGCTAATCCAGAATGATGGAGAGTGCTACAGCTAATCCGAATGATGGCGAGTGCTACAGCTAATCCAGAATGATGGAGAGTGCTACAGTTAATCCAGAATGATAGCGAGTGCTACAGCTAATCCAGAATGATGGAGAGTGCTACAGCTAATCCAGAATTATTTCGAGTGCTACAGCTAGTCCAGAATTATTTAGAGTGCTACAGCTAATCCAGAAAATAGCGAGTGCTACATCTAATCCAGAATTATTTGAGTGCTACAGCTAATCCAGAATGATTTCAGTGATACAGCTAATCCAAATGATAGTGAGTGCTGCAGCTAATCCAGAATGATTTCGAGTGATACAGCTAATCCAGAATGATTTCAAGTGATACAGCTAATCCAGAATTATTTCGAGTGATACAGCTAATCCAGTATGATTTCAAGTGATACAGCTAATCCAGAATGATAGTGAGTGCTGCAGCTAATCCAGAATGATGGCGAGTACTACAGCTAATCCAGAATGATGGCGAGTGCTACAGCTAATCCAGAATGATGGCGAGTGCTACAGCTAATCCAGAATGATGGAGAGTGCTACAGCAAATCCAGAGTGATGGAGAGTGCTACAGCTAATCCAGAATGATTTTGGTGCTACATCTAATCCAGAATTATTTTGAGTGATACAGCTAATCCAGAATGATAGCGAGTGCTTCAGCTAATCCAGAGTGATGGAGAGTGCTACAGCTAATCCAGAGTGATGGAGAGTTCTACAGCTAATCCACAATGATGGCGAGTGGTACAGCTATTCCAGAATGATGGAGAGTGCTACAGCTAATCCAGAATGATAGCGAGTGCTACAGCTAATCCAGAATGATGGCGAGTGCTACATCTAATCCGGAATGATGGAGAGTGCTACAGCTAATCCAGAATGATAGCGAGTGCTACAGCTAATCCAGAATGATGGCGAGTGCTACATCTAATCCAGAATGATGGCGAGTGCTACGCATATCCAGAATTATTTTGAGTGCTACAGCAATCCAGAATGATTTAGAGTGATACAGCTAATCCAGAATGATTTTTAAAGAAATTATGTACTTTTTACTCCATACATTTTCCTGACACCCAAATGTACTCGTTACATTTTGAATGCTTAGCAGGACAGGAAAATGGTGCAATTCACACATTTATCAAGAGAACATCCCTGGTCATCCCTACTGCCTCTGATCTGATGGACTCACGAAACACACATGCTTAGTTTGTAAAGGATGTCTGAGTGTAGGAGTGTGCCCTGGCTATCCATAAATAAAAAAACAAGAAATGGTGCCGTCTGGTTTGCTTAATATTAGGAATTTGAAATCATTTATACTTTACTTTGATACTTAAGTATATTTAAAACCAAATACTTTTAGACTTTTACTCAAGTAGAATTTTACTGGGGGACTTTTACATTTTCTGTTAAGGTATCTTTACTTTTACTCAAGTATGACAATTGGGTACTTTTTCCACCACTGCATGTGACTCGATGAGAATAATGTTTGTTTCCAACATTAGGGCTGTTTTCCTAAAGAAGATAATCCGCTTTGGGCTTTGTTCCCTTGCCGCGATGCTAACGAGTATGGTGATACTGGTATCGTCCTGGCCCTAGTAATAGGGCTCTTTCATTAAGCCTTATCTCTAAAACAAACAATCACAGGTCCTCAGCAGCCGAAACAAACACACACACACACACACACACACACACACACACACACACACACACACACACACACACACACACACACACACACACAACACACACCACACACACACACACACTCAAGTTTAGCACTACACACTTCCCCCCTCCAATTCCCCCCACCTTCTGGATTAGCTGTTATGAAAAGGTAGATTAATAGACGGATATACAGTCTGATTGAAAATAGTGCTGCAGGGAATGCGTGGGTGTGTGTGTGTGTGCCTCGTGGTGTGTGCCTGCACATTCATGTGTGTGTGTCATTTCCTTGTTCACTCCTCCCCCAGGCACTTTAACTTCCTTCTAGTTCTTGTTGTTGTTTGTTTTGCATTCAGTGTGAAAAAACTAAGAATTCACGTATTTGCGTAAAGGTTTATGAAACACTGGTGGATACGTTTAACTTCAACTGAGTCACAGACAAGGGTTACACTGTAGGCTAACGGCATACTTAACAAAATCATAGGGTCTGCTAGGTATCAGGCTCCATAAAAACATGGAATTAACATTGAATTATGCCACTGCTGTGCCTGCATTGCATATTATGCCCCCGCTGTTATGAAATTAGATCATGTATTTTCAACATTTCACCATCATACATTAGTAACTACATATTAAGATTCCTGAATTAGATGTGGCCATTTGCCCAATTATCACAGTATGACACATAGCCATTTAGGTGTGGGCGGACTTGAAATAGACAATAATTGCTTCACACTTTTATTTCCTTCCAGTCAATTCAGGAAGTACACCGAAATCCAATTCCAATTCTCTTCAATACTTTTCAATGAGGAAAATCTGGAATTGGAATTTAGAATATGGTGTACTTTCTGAATGAAATGGGATTGAAATGGAATTGACCCCAACCCTGCCTTCTATCCTGCTATAGAAGAAGGAAGGAAGCTTCCACCATTCTGGACTGCTTAGTCTGTGGATTAGAACCGGGGGCAGAGGTGATTGACAGGCTTAGAGTCCGAAAAGGCCCACTCCTCAGGAGCATGTGCAGTGCGAGTTAGCTCCATTTCACACTCTATGGGTGGAAACTTGCTGATCCCTCCTGTTCACGTTCCATTTTTCATCTCCCAAATGCAAAATATATCACGGCATCGTCACTGGCAGTGGCACGGTACATTGCATAAATCAATGTCTGCATGTATTTGTGTGTGTGTGTTTATGTGTTTATGTGTCTAGGACACAGGCTCTGAGGTGGTGTGTGTGTGTGTGTGTGTTAAGGGGGGGGTGGTGGTATTGTGTTTGTAGTGTGGCCCAGCCCCCGAAGTTACTATTTTAAACTGTAAGCAAGGTTTCCTCTGTGTTGTCATAGGAACACTGCATTATCTCACCAACCCCCTCTTGTAACACCTCTGGGAAGCAGAGGTTCTGTTGTCTTTACATTATGTAGGTCTGATGTCTGATTGGAGGTTAACATTACAGTAATACTATTGGTCAGATGTTATAAAAGCCTCTCAGATTAATTTCTTTCTCTTTGTTCCTGACCAGCTGTGGTGATATAGACTCTCTCTCTTTCTTGCTATCCTCCCCATGGACTTTTTTATTTCTCTCYCCCTCTCTGATCATGCCAAGAATAATGCCTTGTAATGCTAGTATTGTCTTGTAACTTAAGCTTTAACATGCCTTAAATGTGGATCCATTCATTTCACAATGATATTAAATATCTACCTTTTGATAAAGGCAATTCTTATTCCTATCTTGATTGCCTATTACTGTGACTCAACTATAGTCTCTTGCATATTGCTAAATAATCTTTATGGAGTCAGATATTCAGTTTGTTAACATACAYATTTCATAGTCTTATTACGGATAACATGTGA
This sequence comes from Salvelinus sp. IW2-2015, assembly GCF_002910315.2. Classification (NCBI taxonomy): domain Eukaryota; kingdom Metazoa; phylum Chordata; class Actinopteri; order Salmoniformes; family Salmonidae; genus Salvelinus; species Salvelinus sp. IW2-2015. The sequence goes on along the minus strand of NC_036858.1, from coordinate 6,781,824 downwards.
AGTGTGTATACAGTATACAGTACCAGTCAAATGTTTGGACACAACTACTCAAGAGAAATGACAGYACATCATTACTTTAAGACATGAAGATCCGGAACATTYCAAGAACTTTGTGCAGTGGCAAAAATCATCAAGCATTATGATGGAACTGGCACTCAGGAGGACCGCCACAGGAAAGTAAGACCCAGAGTTACCTCTGCTGAAGAGGATAAGTTCATTAGAGTTACCAGCCTCAGAAATTGCAGCCCAAATAAATGCTTCACTGAGTTCAAGTAACAGACACATCTCAACATCAACTGTTCAGAGGAGACTGCTTGAATCAGGCCTTCATGGTCGAATTGTTGCAAAGAAACCACTACTAAATGACACCAATAAGAAGAAGAGACTTGCTTGGGCCAACAAACACGAGCAATGGACATGAGACTGGTGAAAATCTGTCCTTTGGTCTGATGAGTCCAAATGTGAGATTTTTGGTTCCAACCACCGTGTCTTTGTGAGACGCAGAGTAGGCGAATGGATGATCTCCCCATGTGTGGTTCCCAACATGAAGCTTGGAGGAGGAGGTGTGATGTTGTGGGGGTGAATTGCTGTTGACACTGTCGGTGATTTATTTAGAATTCAAGGTACACTTAACCAGCATGGCTACCACAGCATTCTGCAGTGATACGTCATCCCATCTGGTTTGCACTTAGTGGAAATATAATTTGTTTTTCAACAGGACAATGACTCAACACACCTCCAGGCTGTGTAAGGGCTATTTGACCAAGAATGAGAGTGATGGAGTGCTGCATCAGATGACCTGGCCTCCACAATCACCCGACCTCAACCCAATTGAGATGGTTTGGAATGAGTTGGACCGCAGAGTGAAGGAAAAGCAGCCAACAAGTGCAAGTGCATATACATATATGCATACATATGCAACAAGTGCATATGTGGGAACTGCTTCAAGACTGTTGGAAAAGCATTCCAAGTGAAGCTGGTTGACGGAATGCCAAGAGTGTGCAAAGTTGTCATCAAGGCAAAGGGTGGCTACTTTGAAGCCTGTCAAATATAAAATATATTTATTGATTTGTTTAACACTTTTTTGGTTAATACATGATTCCATATGTGTTATTTAGTAGTTGTGATGTCTTCACTATTATTCTACAATGTAGAAAATAGTAAAAAATAAAGACAAACCCTGGAATGAGTGGATGTGTCCAAAATTTTGACTGGTACTGTATATGCACTCAGTAGCCAGTTTATTAGGTACATCACACCTATCTATACTGAACAAAAATATAAACGCAACATGAAACAATTTCAAGTTCATATAAGGATATCAGTCCATTGAAATAAATTCATTAGGCCCTAATCAATGGATTTCACATGACTGGGCAGAGGTGCAGCCATGTGTGGGCCTGGGAGGGCATAATCCCAACCACTGGGGAGCCAAGCCAAGCCCAGCCAATCAGAATTAGTTTTTCCCCACAAAAGGGCTTTATTACGGACAAAAATACTCCTAAGTTTCATCAGCTTCATCAGGTGGCTGGTCTCAGACTATCTCGCAAGTAAAGAAGCTGGATGTGGAGGTCCTGGGCTGGCGTGGTTACACATGATCTGTGGTTGTGAGGCCGTTTGAACGTACTTCCAAATGCTCTAAAACAACGTTAGAGGTGGTTTAGGGTAAGGAAATTAACATTCAATACCCTAGCAAATTTTCTGGTGGCCATTCCTGCAGTCAGGATGCCAATGGCACGCTCCCTCAAAACTTGAGACATCTGTTGTATTGTGTTTTGTGACAAACTACACATTTTAGAGTGACCTTTTATTGTCCCTAGCACAAGGTGCACCTGTGTAATGATCATGCTGTTTAATCAGCTTCCTGATATGCCACACCTGTCAGGTGGATAGATTATCTTGGCAAATGAGAAATGCTCACTAAAAGGGATGTAAACAAATTTGTGTACCACATTTTAGAGAAATAAGCTTTTTGTGCGTATGGAACCTTTATGGGATATTTTATTTCAGCTCATGAAAAATTGGACCAACACTTTACATGTTGCGTTTATATTTTTGTTCAGTACAGTACCCAGTCGGACCCCCTTTTGCCTCCAGAACAGCCTGAATTGTTCTGGGCATGGAAACGTTACTCAATTGGTATCAAGGGACCAAACATGTGCCAGAAAAACACCCCCCACACCATTACACCACCAACACCAACCTGTACTGTTGACACCAGGCAGGATGGGTCCATGGACTCATGCTGCTTATGCCAAATCCTGACTCTGCCATCAGCATGACGCAACAGGAAACGGGATTTGTCAGATCAGGCAATGTTTTTCCACTCCTCAATTGTCCAGTGTTGGTGATCGCGTGCCTGCTGTGGTGTGTGTGTGTTGTGTGTGTGTGTGTGTGTGTGTGTGTGTGTGTGTGTGTGTGTGTGTGTGTGTGTGTGTGTGTGTGTGTGTGTGTGTGTGAAGTTGTTGGCAGGGAGTGATGCTTTGTGTTTACAGCATATGGGCACGGGGCCAAGGAAACCACTTTCTGAGGTTTCTCTTATTCAACATATATTGGGGTAATCTCTGATATGTGTACATACTCCTTCCAATAATGGCGCAGTACACCAGTGGTGTGCAGAACGGCATCTCAGACTGCACAACTCGTCTGTCGGTCCTTGTCACGAATGGGCTATCGCAGCAGATGACCACACCGGGTTCCACTCCTATAAGCTAAAAATAAGAAGAAGTGGCTACAGC
>NC_036858.1:6671120-6777074 GCF_002910315.2 Salvelinus sp. IW2-2015 | reverse complement strand
AGATTAGCCTTGCAGCGTGGAGAGAGGGTGGTGTGTGGTGGTTGTGTGTGCCTGCTCGTTATCTGCTGTGTATGTCCTTAATTCGAATTGTAGTGGTATGTGTGTGTGTGTGTGTTGTGTTGTGGTGTGTGTGTGTGGTGTGGGGTTGTGTGTGTGTGTGTGTGTGTTGTGTGTGTGTTTGTGTGTGTGTGGGGGTGACAGACAGCTCTTTCTCCCAAACCTGTGTCCCGCTTGTGATTTTGAAAAATTAGTTGGCAGAATGTGATGCTGCTTTTTCGTTATACAGCAACAAGCATTATGCTGCGGGCCACCTGGCGGCCAAAGAAACCACCTGCTTCTTCTTCATCTCGGATAACGAGGTTTTTCTACTTACTTCAACAATATAGACGATGTAATCTAAAAAGAATAAACTACTTCCACATATCGCCCAATCACTGCCTGCTACATTATGCCAGGCTCGTCCAAATAAATGGCCGCCAGTTACAACAGTGCGCTCTGTTTTTGCAGCAGAACGGCGCATCCTCAGACCTGCACAACGGTGTTGTTAGTCCGTACCCGAGCGTCCTCTGTCTTCCTCAACCGAACGGCTATTCCTTCGCAGCAGATGACCACCCCCACCGCCACTAGACACCCCACCGGCTCCACTCAACGCCCTACTTCAGGCTAAAAATTATAAGAAAAGTGGCCTCCTAGCAGGCACGGCATCACCAACACGGACAATTCTTTGAAGAGAAGAAAGTAATGTAGGAAAGAAAAAAAAACATTGTCCTGGATCTGACATAATTCCCGTTTGTCCTTGTGACTGTCCATATGCCGTCACTTAGCTGATGGGCTCCAGACAAGAGAAGGCAAAGTACTCTGTGCAGGGGGTCATGAGTTTCTTACTGGCCTTTTACAGCAGCATGAGACCTAGGAAACGGCAATTGAAATATCGTGTTTCAACCGAATCATCATCTGATACTTAGCGATCCCCATGACTCCTGTGTCGAGTCCATGACAGATGAAAAGGAGGTTTTCGCTCACTGCCCTTGCCGTTCAACAGCACAATACTCAGGTGGTTTGTGGTGTTAAGATGGAATGAAGGTGCGTGGGGTGTTTTTTTTTTTTTTTTCTTCTCATTTTTTTTTTCTGCACATGTTTGTCCCTTGATACCAATTGATAACGGTCTGTCATGCCCAGAACCCAACAATTCAGCTGTTCTGGAGGCAAAAGGGCGTTCGGACTCGAAGGAACTTGTACTGAAACAAAAATATAAACGCAACATGCTAAAGATTGTGGTCGCAAAAAAACCTTTATAGCTGAAATAAAAACAAGAAACTGCAAGTACTTCCCTCCTTCAGTCTTTCTCTCTCCTTCGGCCCTCTCTTTTCTCTTCTGTACCGTAGCAGTCTGCACGGTTGAAAGCTTACTGCAGCTGAATGCAGCCCACTTCACAACCACTGCTGGAACCACTAGGACGCAGAGGACAAATTAGAGCACGCTTAGGCTAATTACAACAATAACTTCTGCCTTACTTCACTGATGTATAGGACACATGAACTTGCGTGGGGGCTTTCTCATCATGTATGAAATTAGAGGAAGAGAAAAGAGATGCGAGAGAGAGAAGCGAGAGAGACCTAGAAAGCAGAAAGATTGGACAGAGCGCGAGAGCGAGCGATTGGAAAACCCAAGGGGACTGGGTTATCGGAAGACATTGCAAGATGCTATTTTAGATGAATGGTTATACTGTAGATAAGGTTTCAGCAGGAGATGGTCTCCCTTGAGTTGAATAGCATATTTTTTGGGGGACCTTGCAAGAGGTCAGGGAAGCCTTAGTCAGTGTGTACACAACACATAGCACAATACAATACACTAAAATGAACAAATCACATGGTCACAGAAGATCCTCTATGAGTAAGCTTTAAATGAAAAAGCGAAATATGCTCATCCTCTAGTTTTAAATTATTTTACACAGCTCGTTCCAGACCAAAAGGCATTATAGAGGTTCTGCCGGTTTCAAACAATATCACCATAATTACAGCACAGATCAAAATAAATAACTTGTCCCTTAACCAAGGTCTTTCCTGATTGACGTAGAGAAACATGTTTTTACCTGAAATAAAAACCCAACTTAAAATACAGCTTTTAGGGAAAAAAAATTTAAATGTGCTGTTTGAAAACTCAGCTTTCACTTCCAGATACAAAAGATATTATTAAGCAGGCCAGCCCTTTCAGATTTGCTTGGAACCATTTACAGTTAACATTTGCATAGTGACTCCTGTGTTTTCTAGTTTAATGTGTGCCACAAGCTACAGTGGAACTCACACTAATGTCTAAAATTAGAATCAGAAAAATTTGAAATGTCCACTATTACTGCATGCGCCAGACTGCCTCCTTATATGCACTATGACAAAAAAGAAGACTGTATTCATGTCCATCATTAAATTACTATGCCAGCACTCCACACAGATACAATCCAGACCCTTTGCTAAAAAGCTGTTACCCTCCGACACAATTCTCTTATTATCCAATACTCAGTGGTAAGAATCTGCAGTGGTTGGCAGACGGTCAACATGAAACAAACCAACTACGACGCACAACCCAGATTTTGTGGATCCAGCAATCCCCAGGTGACAGTGTTTTAACCCATGGCAGCAGGTGCCTCGGCCCGTGCTACCCCTCAGAGCTTCTAGTTACAGAATTCACCTGATAAAAATTCACGCAACTAGTAGAAATCCTAATGTTGCGACTTATGTTCATGTTGCAGCTTGTGACCCAAGTTACCAACATGAAAGTTATTAAACTGCCAGAATTTTTCCCACAGGGATATAATTTCCATAGGTCCTTTCATGTTATTAAGTTAGCTAATCGGTGTGGCGTTGCGAGGCTAAGTAAAACTTGGGTCTGCTAGTTCATCTATCAAGCCCAAAGTTGCATTTGAAGAAAAGATGAATTATTTATGATCACCATCCAACTTACGCAATATCACAAGCAACAATTGGAATGGTGAGTGACCTGTAAGGATAGCAAACAAGGATGATGTTTCAAGACATTGGTTAATTTTATCTTTAGTTGCATCTCTAAATATATTTTGATCTATTGAAACCATTGTTCCGAATAGTATGATGCCTACGCTACATTGTGATTTCTTAGCCCCATCACTTTGGAGATAATGGAGAACGCTGAAGTAGAAAACAGTCATACAATTAGCTACCATAACAGCGCTATCTTACATGCACACAAGACTATCTAGGATCACTTTTTTCCTTTTAGGTTATAGACTAAATGAAACGGACGGGGGGGCGATCCAACTCCACCCCTCCTACTCTGAGAAGCTTTATGAACAGGTCCAGATATGATTACGCTATGGCTACCTGTATAAACGGTTCTCTGATAGAAAATCGTCCCGAGATAAGCATCACTTCTAATTACAGCGGGTGCCTAGATTTCCCCGCGTGGCAGGCTATGCATTTTAACCCTGCACTTAATCTTTTAACAACAATGATTCAAAAAGCCTGCACTCGAATCAATTGTTTAACTGGATTTTCAGGACGGATGCAGGCAGGGGCAAGTGTGTTTCAAATTGACCTATTACCTCCTTTACCTCCCTCCTCATATCATAATGCATTCTATTTGGATGGGTTCTGGCAAAACATAGTAAACATATATGGAATAGGGTTGCCATTTTGGAATTTGGGACCATGTCTACAGCAGCACGGTTCCCCACCCGACGTCTGACGACTGCCTGCCTACAGTCAGCTCCTGTAGGGACACCTGAAGTAGTGACCTCGACATACTTGCTACATAAAGGCTGTCGCGCAAGCACAGGGCAGTCAGCGAGGAAGGATATTGACACACTCATTTGTTAAATCCATTGCACACTTAGGATAGACTGTGTCATTCATGATATGTTAAAGATGATGCTGAAAAACCTGAATAATAACAGCACTGTCTACTGTAGTTTTTTGGGTCGCATAAAAATATATATATAAATATAATATATATATATATGCAGAGATTAAAATCGGTGGATTGATGACAAAGTTATCGAGCTAGTACTACTAGTACCCAAAGTATATGTCTATAGGGTGACTCTAGAAAGATCTGGGGAAGGCATCCATAGAAATTAATTCTCTAAGAATCCATACGGCGCTAAAACTACGACTATGTCGCTGGTCATCATAAATTGTTGTCAATACAGGTTGAAAAAAGCCAAAATCTCCAGTCACCAGGGCAACCAAAAAGAATGCAGCGGGTTCAATACGGAGTAACATAACAGAGGGGTCCTTCAAAGTCTATAACTTTAACCTTCCCCTTTCAACACATTCTAGAAAATAAAATGTATTGATTTATCAACAGTCACACCAACAGACCTAGGCAGAAAATATTTGTATTTTGTAGTTAATTTGAAAATACCAWCTTTTCAAATACTCAAGGTAGTCAAATATAGAGAATCGCCTGATGCAATTCTTTTMTTTGATATTCAAATAAAGGTCACAGAAAAACTAAATATATTTGAAACTATTTTGAATACCTCTCAGAAWWWWWWTWGTATTTGAACACAAAACAATAAGTATTTGAATGCTGCCCAATAATTTTATGAAGAACTAATTCCACAACAGTTTGTTTAATTAGTCTAAATATTTGCTCATTAGCATTGAGGCATATAACTGGATCTACACAACGATGGCCTGGGACATGGACTTATGACACATTTGTAGGCCTGAAAACATATGATAAATGTCCCTTTCAGGCATGTAGCTAGATCTAGGAAACAGTTTGAGGGACATGGACTGAACATTAGAGGAGAACACACTTGCAGATTTAAAAATGACTAAGAAATACATTTYCATAATGAGTGAGACATAAGGCAATACATTAACACTTAACATCAAGTTCTTATTTATATTTATAAACTGGGTGGGCCTAATCCTGAATGCTGATTGGTTAAAACAGCATTCCAGCTGGTGTCTATTCAACAAGTTACCACCGGCTAAAYCTATGACGTTAAAATGGATATTTACTTTGTTCCATTTGACTGCGCAATCCCCTGTCATCAGCCCAGCCAGGCAATTTATACATTTGATCTCCACTATAAAAAGCATCTAGACATTATCTCACATTTTTATTTAGACTAACATTTCGTTTTCAATAGCGGAGATTTGTATAAACCTTGCTCTCTGTTTCTCCGACATTTGCAACATTTGTTTCAGTATTCAAATTCGATCTCCAGCTTTCCCATAKTAATGAATGAGTCGGGACGAGACAGACAGGCAGGCARCGTCTCTCAGCCAGTCGAAATCATGAATCAACTTGCATCATTTTAATGGATTTACACAAAGAAATGTCATTTGAAAAAAGGTAAAAGTGCAGCTAGTTTGCAGTCTTTCCAGCTTTAGTTTGAAGTGATTGCATTAGCTGTGTTGTTGGCTAGCTCCTCTGAACAACACTGTCCTGACGAGTGAGCACATTTTCTATGCCAGGCGAAATCGGGCCTCATTGCCAGTATGACAATGGAACATTTAGATACAGAACAAAAAAACTAAGCGACTGGGTCGCGTCTCTCGCAACCGAACCGATAGAACAAATGACCAGCCGGCCTGGRTAGCAACCCTAGATTTGTGTTGGGACTATGTCTTGTGGATGGATGAAATAGGATGAATAAATTCAATCAAAATAACGTTTTTAATGAAAATATGTCAGTCATTATTTGAATATGTTGGTAACCCATTGTCTAAAAGTAATAATGCCCTTTGTCTTGTGCCTGACAACACCTGTGCCAATATACCCTCCAAACACCGGCTTTGAGGGCATTATCACTTAAGTAGTAACTTTGATTACTACAATAGCAACATTGTTGCTACATAGGACTTTAGAAATATCTTTATAATTGCATAATAATGGAGTTTCTTTTACACATGTTGAATAAGAAACAGTCACTATTAAACTCAGCTTTTCACAATTCCTGACATTTAATACTAGTAAAAATTCCCTGTTTTAGGTCAGTTAGGATCACCACTTTATTTATGTATGTGAAAYGTCAGAACAATAGTAGAGAGAATGATTTATTTCAGCTTTTATTTCTTTCATCACATTCCCAGTGGGTCAGAAGTTTACATACACTCAATTCGTATTTGGTAGCATTGCCTTTAAATTGTTTAACTTGGGTTAAATGTTTCGGGTAGGCTTCCACATGCTTCCCACAATAAGTTGGGTGAATTTTGGCCCATTCCTCCTGACAGAGCTGGTGTAACTGAGTCAGGTTTGTAGACCTCTCTGTTTGTCCACACTTTTTCAGTTCTACCCACACATTTTCTATAGGATTGAGGTCAGGGCTTTGTGAAGGCTACTCCAATACCTTGGACTTGTTTGTCCTTAAGCCATTTTGCCACAACTTTGGAAGTATGCTTGTGGTCATTGTCCATTGGAAGACCCATTTGCGGACCAAGCTTAACTGCCTGACTGATGTCTTGAGATGTTGCTTCAATATATCTACATAATTTTCCTTTCTCGTGATGCCATTTATTTTGTGAAGTGCACTAGTCCCTCCTGCAGCAAAGCACCCCACAACATGATGCTGCCACTCATGGGTTGGGATGGTGTTCTTCGGCTTGCAAGCCTCCCCCCTTTTTCCTCCAAACATTGACGAATTTCATTGCGGCCAAACAGTGCTATTTTTGTTTCATCAGACCAGAGAACATTTCTCCAAAAAGTACGATCTTTGTCCCATGTACAGTAGTCCCCAACCCGTAGTCTGGCTTTTTATGTGGTTTTGGAGGAGTGGCTTCTTCCTTGCTGAGCGGCCTTTTAGTTTATGTCGATATAGGACTCATTTACTGTGGATATAGATACTTCGTACCTGTTTCATCCAGCATCTTCACAACTTTGCTGTTGTCTGGGATTGATTTGCACTTTTTGCACCAAAGTATGTGTCACGTCTTGACCTTAGTTCCTTTTTTATGTCTTTATTTTTGTTTGGTCAGGGGGTGAGTTGGGGTGGGCATTCTTTGTTGTTTTTCTATGTTTTGTTCTGTGGTAGATTTCTAGTGTTGGGCCTAGTATGGTCTCAATCAGAGGCAGGGGTCAGTCGTTGTCTCTGATTGGGAGCCATATTAGTAGGCTGTTTGTCATTGTGTGTTGTGGGTGATTATTTTCTGTTTCTGTGTTTTGCTTCACCGTACAGGACTGTTCGTTTGTCGTTTTATTGTTTTGTTCAGTGTTTAGTATTCTTATTAAAACAATATGGACACTTACCACGCTGCGCATTGGTCCTCCTCTTCTTCCACCCACGACGAGCGTTACAATATGTTTATTTCTAGGAGACCGAACGCGTCTCCTTCCTGAGCGGTATGGACGGCTGTGTGGTCCCATGGTGTTTATACATGCGTACTACTGTTTGTACAGATTTAATGTGGTACCTTCATGGTGTTTGGAAATTGCTCCCAGGAGCACACCCTCCAAATTGACTCAACATGATGTCATTATCAATTATATTTAAAACCAAATACTTTTTAAGTAGGATTTTACTGGGTGACTCACTTTTACCTGAGACATGTTCTATTAACTTATCTTTACTTTTACACAAGTATTGACAATTGGTACTTTTTCCACCACTGATAAAATGTTGCTCTGAAATTAATTACAGAGTTATACAAAGGAACAAGAACAGCTTTACTTTGAGTTTGACTGAGAATGCTAACAGTAAAAACAAATATGGCTATTAAGTGTCTTCGGGAACTAAAATATCATGCCTTTCTTGATTCAACTACAGCCAAGTAGGTGAAAAATCATGTCAGATTAGTTGAATGCAGCCAATCAAATAATTCCTAAAAAGTAGACACTTTCTGAGATCTGTATTGAACATTGGTTTTAAAGTCGTTTTCAAAAGTAGTAATTTTTGTGGATCTGTATTCAAATAGTTGTAGTCACCTCCAAAGTAACTATTTGTTCCTCCCAAAAAATAGTTACTTTCCACTAAGCATATTTAAAACTATAGTTATCCGAGGTCTGCACACCACACATCTCTCACTTCTTTATTCTGAGGCTTCTACCAGACACCATCCGCCAACTAAATACACCTGTTAAGTCCCAAACTATTTGATTAATTTCATATTTTCATGTTGTATCTTTGAGGCGTTGTCCGGCTGAAATGTGGCGGTTTTTGGAACATCGGATCAGAGTGCTGGAGTTTCATCAATACTTCATTGCTCCCGGTCTCTGCTCTGGCCCTCGCTGCCTCGCTGCCTCCCAGAGTCCATTCAGCCCTCAGATGTGGAATCCACCCTGGCCTGCTGCCGGCACTGAATGGAGGCAGATTAAACGGCCTGCTCAAAGAGCCCAGCCGTCCTGCCATAAATTACAGCCTGGCCGCCGCATCGATCGGCAGGCAGGGGACCGCAAATTCTCAGTTTGTCTTCTTGACTGCTTTGCTTGGGGCTGGAGCACGACTAGCCTTTTTAAATGGCTTCCACTTGCAGGGGCACCTTTGATATGAATGTCAGCACTCTTTCTCCAGACGAAGCCTTGCTGTCAGAGAGAATTTTGTCTGATTCAGAAAAACTTGAATGTCCTCAAAGAGGCAATTCATTTTGCAGCAGTCATAAAACATATAAGCAAAATGATATATTAAAAAACAACAGCAAAAAGCGAAAAATTATATTTACTAGCAAGTAGGCCAGTACATACCAAAGACTGTCTCCGCTTGGCACTCAGCATTAAGGAGATAGATTGGGGGTAAGGCCCTGCGATATACTAATGTCCTGTCCAGGGGGTGTACTTGTATATCATGCTGCCTCTCGCTACAGAAACAGGAGCTAGGCTCTATGAGTCGTTCCGGCTCGCACAAGCCAAGKCTCATGCAAAGCTATTTACTTATTTACTTATTTACTAGGCTGGGTTAGTGCAATTTCACAATAAAAATGTAAAAATGGGCAACATCTTAAAATGTAAGCTCTAAAGTGCAATTAGTACGATAATTTGTTAAGTTGCAGAATTGCATTCGGAATCAAACCTTAGGCCAGAGGGGAGGGGAGGAATTCGGGGTGGAGTGATCAGGTGGCACCCTGGGAACTGGCTCCTGCAGCTGTCGGTACACAGTATGTACAGAACGCTGCCCTGTGGGCTTCCAACTAGAGAAGTGTGCACCTCCGACGGTGTGCCAACTCCTACCTGCTGAGAACTATCCGTTAGGAAGTTAGTGATCCATGTGATAAGCATAGCATCAAGTCCGAAGTCTCCTCTGTCTGTCCGCGAGGACAAACTGATTGTGTTAAATGCCGAAGARAAATCTGCAAAACATGATATGCGCATTGGTTCTGCTGTACTCCAAATGAATGTGCACCAGATTTCAGAGTGAGAAGATGACATAATCTGTTCCTCTCTCTGACTGGTATGCAAATTGGAGGAGGTCAAGGAGGTGTTTTGGTGCTGTTTATGAATTGGATGGGGTCAATGAGGTGTTTGGTGCTGTTGATGAATTGGAGGGGGTCAAGGAGGTGTTTGGTGCTGTTGATGAAWTGGACGGGGCCAAGGAGGTGTTTGGTGCTGTTGATGAATTGGAAGGGTTCAAGGAGGTGTTTGGTGCTGTTGATGAATTGGAGGGGGTCAAGGAGGTGTTTGGTGCTGTTGATGAATTGGACGGGGCCAAGGAGGTGTTTNTTGATGAATTGGAGGGGGTCAAGGAGGTGTTTGGTGCTGTTGATGAATTGGACGGGGTCAAGGAGGTGTTTGGTGCTGTTGATGAATTGGACAGGGTCAAGGAGGTGTTTGGTGTGGTTGATGAATTGGAGGGGGTCAAGGAGGTGTTTGGTGCTGTTGATGAATTGGAGGGGGTCAAGGAGGTGTTTGGTGCTGTTGTTGAATTGGACAGGGTCAAGGAGGTGTTTGGTGCTGTTGATGAATTGGAGGGGGTCAAGGAGGTGTTTGGTGCTGTTGTTGAATTGGAAGGGTTCAATGAGGTGTTTGGTGCTGTTGATGAATTGGAGGGGGTCAAGGTGGTGTTTGGTGGTGTTGATAATGTGTGATTTTCATGAGATTTAATCAAGAGGGAGGTAAGCGGGACACGTCTGTAGTCATTTGACGTGGATGGGTGTGAAGATTTTGGGACAGGTACAACAATAGATTATTTTCCACAGAGACGGATTTTCCGGTGTATCCAGGGATTGCTTGTAGAGAGAGTAGAAGACAGCTGAGTGAAAAAAAATTCAGGACATGACCACTTACAGTATGTTATTAGGCTCTGGGCTTTTTCGTGCTCCAGTGCTTTTGAACACTCGTTGTACAACTTCCTTATTGACGACAACCACACTCTCGGTTGTCATGATGTCCTCCTCCGGGCAGGCCGGGGAAGCAAAGCTGCCCCCTGCCTCGAAGCGGGTGAAGAACTCATTCAGTTCATTGGCTGTGGAGAGGTGCACCCTCTCGTCTGGGCAGAGATCGTGTCATTGCCTCCCTTTGAAGGGGGCGTTTGCCATGTGACAGTGTCTGTTGCACGAAAATGATTGTACTGGCATCTCGCCTTTTTCATCTCTTTGTTYCCCCCTCTGTACTTTCGAGTGGATTCCCGGGAGGCAAACACTTGTTTCTTCTTGTTAAACACCACTTTCAACACCTTGGTCACCCATGGTTTGTTGTTGGGAAATAACTTACATGTATTTTGGGGGATCACAGAGTCATCATAGAATTCAATATAGCCAGATTTTACATCAGTCATTTCCTTCAGGTCAGCTGATGATTCCTCAAATACACTCCAGGTAGTACAAAAAAATCTTCCTTGCAATTGATCAATACTGTCATTGTCSCACACGTTTATTTGTTTTCCCATCACCKTCTCCCTTTTGAGTAACTGTCTATAAGTTGGTGTTATGATCTGATCAACCAAGTGGGGGGTCTGACCAAGGATGAATACACTTTGGGAACTGAGCCGTAACAGAAGTCAATTATCTTATTTTTCCTTCTTAGACAAGTCACATACTGAGTGGAAGTACTCAAAGTSTTCTTGAGAGTGCAGCTACAGTATTTAAATCCCCAATGATGAATTTGTGCTCATCAGGGGAAATCTCGTAAAGCTCTTGAGTGATGTTAAAAATGATGTCAGTTGCATTGACATTGTTCACTCTTGGATGGATATAAACAACAGTCATAAATGGCTGGGGCAATTTACGGGGGAGGTAGATTTGGTGCAGTGACACTGAAAATTCGCTCTATATCAGGAGCAATGTTTCCTCTAAGCTGCAACTGCAGCTGTCAACTCTGGGACTTCATATAGGCAGGTGTGCCTTTCCAAATCATGTTCAATCAATTGAGCTCCTCTCCAGCAAGCAGCTCCCCTCGGACTGCCATGCAGAATAAATATCAGCCCCCCCCCCCCGAGAAGCAGTAGATTGAATTTCACTCAACTTTCTAGAGATTTACCCTTTAGTTAACACTATCAACGTTTTGCTCTACTGATGGAATTGTTATTGAATGAACACAATATTAGCCACTTTCATTGTAATATCCTGAAACAAAACAAACTATGCAAGACTTACTATGCAAAACTAACTATGCAAGAGATTTTCTTGTAGGCAGAGTGCATCGGAGTAGGATTCTATTGCATTGACAGGCACTACTCAGGCCCCTACTCTACACAGACTGGCGTGCTATAACCAATCAGAGCTGTACTAGGCCTATATCCAAAAAGACATTGCAATAAATGGATCTGTGYCATTCACTTTGAACTGGACTGTGTTTACAGTATGAGCGGCCGTGTATATGCGCTTATTTTGACATCAAAGCAAGAGCTGCATGTAGCCACCTGTGCACTTTTGTTTATATTCTTTGCTAGTTAGTGAGTTATTAGCCCAGTTAAAGCTAATTTCTAGTCAACAATGGGGGAGTAGTTGCTTCCAACAAGAGCACAAAATGTGTGCATTTATAGCTGTCTTTGAAAAGCGAGTCAGGTAAAGAAATGTTTTTTTTGTATTAAAGGGGCAGTGTTGTATTTTGAGACAGTCTTGAATAAGCTAAGTAGCCAATAGGCAGAGGGTAGCATAATTTGTCTGATTATCTGTAATAATGGTATGGGAATAATAATACATTTGATTTTGTAAGTGGTTTCTTGAATCAAACAAYACCTCCTGGATTAACAGGTTAATGTCAAGCCCTGCATGATTTTTAAAAAGTCTCATGGAATGTAGGCCTACATTGAACACCACACATTTGCTGCTACTGTGGACTGAATGATAGAACAGCTATTTCCATGTTAAAATGTTATGGGATGAATTTTTCTCAATTGTTATWGATGGTAGGCCACGCTGGTAGGCCTGCATTATGATCAAATAGCCACAATAGCCTACTTGGCCACTGTTAAAACTGTAATTTCAAGTGGACCCAGCCTCAGTGTTCACGGTAAATGCGTGCAGGGTGTTGCACAGAATTTTCACAAAGTTCAAGTTTGTGCTCAGCAGACCTGAAATTTGCTCAGTGCCCCCACAAAATAGAAGGGACAATGATCAGGAGTGCATATTTCTTTCGTGACAATCGTAGTTTTATACCATCTGTCACATAAACTGCGGACTCCTATTTAAATCTGCGTATTCCTCCAAAGCTCAGTTGTCCTGAGTCTGCAGAACTCTGCCAGGTCCTAGGGTCAAGGGAGACACTCAAGTTTGTTAGTACTATATCGCTTGACACATTGATGAAAATAATCATGGCCTCTAAACCTTCAAGCTGCATACTGGACCCTATTCCAACTMAACTTCTGAAAGAGCTGCTTCCTGTGCTTGGCCCTCCTATGTTGAACATAATAAACGKCTCTCTATCCACCCGATGTACTGTATACCAAACCCACTAAAAGTGGCAGTAATAAAGCCTCTCTTGAAAAAGYCGTTGCGCAGAAACTCACTGCCCTCCTGGAGACAAACAATGTATACGAAACGCTTTAGTCTGGTTTTAGACCCCATCAAAGCACTGAGACTGCACTTGTGAAGGTGGTAAATTACCTTATAATGGTGTCAGACCGAGGCTCTGCATCTGTCCTCGTGCTCCTAGACCTTAGTGCTGCTTTTGATACCATCGATCACCACATTCTTTTGGAGAGATTGGAAACCCAAATTGGTCTACACGGACAAGTTCTGGCCTGGTTTAGATCTTATCTGATATCAGTTTGTCTCTGTGGATGGTTTGTCCTCTGAAAAATCAACTGTATATTTCGGTGTTCCTCAAGGCTCCGTTTTAGGACAACTGTTGTTTTCACTATATATTTTACATCTTGATGATGTCATTCGGAAACATAATGTTAACTTTCACTGCTATACAGATGACACATAGCTGTACATTCCGAAGAAACATGGTGAAGCCTCAAAATTGCCATCCCTGGAAGCCTGTGTTTCAGACATAAGGAAGTGGATGGCGGCAAATGTTCTACTTTTAAACTCGGACAAAACAGAGATGCTTGTTCTAGGTTTCCCAAGAAACAAAGAGATCTTCTGTTGAATCTGACAATTAATCTTGATGGTTGTACAGTCGTCTCAAATAAAACTGTGAAGGACCTTGGCGTTACTCTGGACCCTGATCTCTCTTTTGACGAACATATCAAGACTGTTTCAAGGACAGCTTTTTCCATCTACGTAACATTGCAAAATTCTGAAACTTTCTGTCCAAAAATGATGCAGAAAAATGTATCCATGCTTTTGTCACTTCTAGGTTAGACGACTTCAACGCTCTACTTTCCGGCTACCTGGATAAAGCACTAAATAAACTTCAGTTAGTGCTTAACACGGCTGCTAGAATCTTGACTAGAACCAACATTTTTTATCATATTACTCCAGTGCTAGCTTCTCTACACTGGCTTCCTGTTAAGGCAAGGGCTGATTTCAAGGTTTTACTGCTAACCTACAAAGCATTACATGGGCTTGCTCCTACCTATCTTTCTGATTTGGTCCTGCTGTACATACCTACACGTACGCTACGGTCACAAGACGCAGGCCTCCTTACTGACCCTAGAATTTCTAAGCAAACAACTGGAGGCAGGGCTTTCTCCTATAGAGCTCCATTTTTCGGGAAAGGTCTGCCTATCCATGTGAGAGATGCAGACTCGGTCTCAACCTTTAAGTCTTATTGAACACTCATCTCTTCAGTAGGTCTTATGATTGATGTAGTCTGGCCCAGGTGTCACGTTCTGACTTAGTTCTTTTGTATTTTCTTTGTTTTAGTATGGTCAGGGCGTGAGTTGGGTGGGTTATCTATGTTTGTGTTTCTATGTTGTTTTTTCGTTTGGCCTGATATGGTTCTCAATCAGAGGCAGGTGTTAGTCATTGTCTCTGATGGGAACCATATTAAGGTAGCCTGTTTTCTGTTGTGTTTTGTGGGGTGTTGTCTTCCGTGTTTGTGTGTTCCACATGGAACTCTTTGTTTTTCTACTATTCACTTTGTTATTTTTGTATTGTTGTCGTGTTCAGTATTATTAAATATAATGGACACTTACCACGCTGCGCATTGGTCCGACCTTTCTTACTCCTCGTCAGATGAGAGGACGTATTCCGTTACAGTTCCACCACCAACAACGGACAAAGCAGCGTGGTAACGGGCAGCAGCAGCAGCAGCAGCGGCGGCCGAAATCTGGAGAGGAATGGACATGGGAGGATATTCTAGATGGCAAGGGATGTTACACTGGGAGGAGATTCTGACTGGAAGGGATCACCTTCCATGGGAACAGGTGGCGGCAGCCAGGAGAACGGAGGAAATAGAAAAAGGGAACCGGCGTTTCGAAAGGAACACGGCTGGCTAGGAAGCCCGAGAGGCAGCCAAAAATGTATTGGGGGGACACACGGGGAGTGTGGTTAAGTCAGGTAGGAGACCTGAGCCAACTCCCCGTGCTTACTTGGAGAGAGAGGGACCGGCAGGCACCGTGTTATGCCGTGAGGCGCACGGTGTCCCCGGTGAGCAGGCATAGCCCGGTGCGGTACATAGCAGCGCTTCGTATCGGCCGGGCTAGAGTGGGCATCGAGAGGTGCCATGAAGCCGGCTCAACGCATCTGGTCTCCAGTGCGTCTCCTCGGGCCGGGGTACATGGCACCCGCCCTACGCATGGTGTCCCCGGTTCGCCAGCACAGCCCAGTGCGGCCTATTCCACCTCGCCGCACTGGCTTGGCTACGGGAGCATTCAGCCAGGTAGCGCTGGGCAGGCTCGGTGCTCGAGACCTGTAGTAAAGCCTTCACGGTCCGGTCTATCCGGTGCCACCTCCACGCACCAGCCTCCGGTGGCAGCCCCCGCACCAGGCTGTCTCTCCGTCTCCGCACTACAGGGGCACCCGCCTGCTCAGCGCTGCCAGAGTCTTCCTCCAGTCCAGCGTCGCTGAGTCTTCCTCCTGTCCAGCGTCGCCTGAGTCTCCCCTCCTCCCCCCCTCCCCGCTGAGGTCCAGCGCGCCTATCCTCCCTCCTGTCCAGCGCGCCTGAGTCTCCCTCCTGTCCAGCGCCGCCTGAGTCTCCCTCCTGTCCCTGCTAGTCCCCTAGCGCGCGCCTGAGTCTCCCTCCTGTCCAGCGCCGCCTGAGTCTCCCTCCTGTCCAGCGCCGCCTGAGTCTCCCTCCTGTCCAGCGCCGCTGAGTCTCCTCCTGTCCAGCGCCGCCTGAGTCTCCCTCCTGTCCAGCGCGCTGGTCCCTCCTGTCCAGCGCGCCTGAGTCTCCCCTCTGTCCAGCGCCGCCTGAGCTCCTCCTGTCCAGCGCCGCCTGAGTCTCCCTCCTGTCCAGCGCCGCCTGAGTCTCCCCTCCTGTCCAGCGCCGCTGAGTCTCCCTCCTGTCCAGCGCCGCCTGAGCCGTCCGCTGTCCAGCGCCCCTGAGCCGCCGTCTGTCCAGCGCCGCCTGAGCCGCCCGTCTGTCCAGCGCCGCCCGTCTGTCACGCGCCGCCTCGTCCTGAGCCGCCAGAGCCGCCCGTCTGTCCTGAGCCGCCAGAGCCGCCCGTCTGTCTGAGCCTCCAGAGCCGCCCGTCTCTGAGGCCTGACCGTCCGTCAGTCGCGAGCCAGAGCCGCCTCGTCAGGAGCGCAGAGCCGCCGTCAGTCAGGAGCCGCCAGAGCCGCCCGCCAATCAGGAGTGCCCCTCGTCCGGAGCTGCACTCGGTCCGGAGCTGCCCCTCGGTCCGGAGCTGCACCTCGGTCCGGAGTGCCCCTCGGTCCGGAGCTGCCCCTCGGTCCGGAGCTGCCCCTCGGTCCGGAGCTGCCCCTCGGTCCCGGAGCTGCCCCTCGGTCCGGAGCTGCCCCTCAGTCCAGTGGGGCCCTTTAGTAGGGTTGCCAGTCCTAGGTCGGCGGCGAGGGTCGCCGCTCTAAAGACGCTACTGAAGCGGACTAAGACTATGGTGGAGTGGGGTCCACGTCCAGCGCCAGAGCCGCCACCGCGGACAGATGCCCACCCAGACCCTCCCCTATAGGTTCAGGTTTTGCGGCCGGAGTCCGTACCTTGGGGGGGGTACTCACGTTCTGACCTTAGTTCTTTTGTATTTTCTTTCTTTTAGTATGGTCAGGGCGTGAGTTGGGTGGGTTATCTATGTTTGTGTTTCTATGTTGGGTTTTTCGTTTGGCCTGATATGGTTTTCAATCAGAGGCAGGTGTTAGTCATTGTCTCTGATTGGGAACCATATTTAGGTAGCCTGTTTTCTGTTGTGTTTTGTGGGTGGTTGTCTTCCGTGTTTGTGTGTTCCACACGGAACTGTTTCGGTTTTCTTATCTATTCACTTTGTTATTTTTGTATTGTTGTCGTGTTCAGTATTATTAAATATAATGGACACTTACCACGCTGCGCATTGGTCCAACCTTTCTTACTCCTCGTCAGATGAGGAGGACGAATTCTGTTACACCAGGAGTGTTAAGGTGAACGGAAAGGCTCTGGAGCAACTAACCGCCCTTGCGGTCTCTGCCTAAATCATATAAAAATCAAATCAAATGTATTTATATAGCCCTTCTTACATCAGCTGATATATCAAAGTGCTGTACAGAAACCCAGCCTAAAACCCCAAACAGCAAGCAATGCAGGTGTAGAAGCACGGTGGCTAGGAAACATCCGGTGTCCGGTGTGAATTTAAGTATACTCTCTCTAATTCTCTCTCTACCTGGCCTGATGACTCCTTGCTGTCCCCAGTCCACCTGGTCGTGCTGCTGCTCCAGTTTCAATTGTTCTGCCTGCGGCTATGGAACCCTGACCGGACGTGCTACCTGTCCCAGACCTGCTGTTTTCAACTCTCTAGAGACAGCAGGTGCGGTAGAGATACTCTGAATGATCGGCTATGAAAAGCCAACTGACATYTTCTCCTGAGGTGCTGACCTGTTGCACCCTCTACAACCACTATGATTATTATTATTATTTGACCCTGCTGGTCATCTATGAATATTTGAACATCTTGGCCATGTTCTGTTAAAATCTCCACCCGGCACAGCCAGAAGAGGACTGGCCACCCCTCAGAGCCAGGTTCCTCTAGGGAGTTTTCCCTAGCCAACGTGCTTCTACACCTGCATTGCTTGCTGTTTGGGGTTTTAGGCTGGGTTTTTGTACAGCACTTTGTGACATCAGCTGATGTAAGAAGGGCTTTATGAATACATTTGATTTTGATATATCAGCACACAGACTTCCCCTCCGTGCTCCTTACCAGTAGCCTCTCTGTCTCTGTCTATACCAGTAATGGTGAATCCGTGGGGGGTGACCTCCTTTCCTTCCCCATTTCCTCTTCCTTTTTAGTAATCCTTGCCCGGGATGTTATGTCTCACCATCTCTGCAGGTATGTCCCCTTTGGTCCATTGTAAAAGATAGCCTCTGCTGTTGTGGATGAGTGATTCCGCTGGTATTCCTGAAAAGTTTGCATGCTTTTTCAGGTACCAGCAAAAGTAATCAAAGCAGGAAAAGAACCCACCGTGCGCACTTCATGTTGCTCGACTGTAGCCTAATTGGTAATCTGATGCAAATGATCAGATTAACCTAGTTCGTGGAGATAGTCAGGGCCCACACCCCCCACAGAGGGACAAAAAGGGTGCCTCTGAGCACAAATGAAAGGGAGCACCATCCCTCAATGAAATCCCCCACTTTCCCYATCTCAATATGACAAAACAAGTACTAAAGTGTAAATCAGAACATTGATGACATATTAATTAGTTACCAGCAACAGTTGAGGCTTGTCCTCTATTTCCGGTTCTGATTCTCATTGTGGTCCAAAACTGTCAACTTGTTACGGGATTTCATGCTGTAGTCTTTGAAGTGGAGATGCTTTTGGCAGTAGTTCAACATAGAACTGTGAAATACCTCAAGTGACATAGTAGAAGACAACCTTACATGGAGCATTGATTAACATAGKCAAGACTAGTACCAAATAGACATAATGTGATACATATTTTGCTTGTGAACACATGCACACAAATCAGAGGACAATAACAGACTCTAAGAAAGAATTTCCAATATGTGAAAAGGTTCTATGTGTGTTTCATTTGATATACACTGAGTGTACAAATGATTAAGAACACCTTCCTAATATTCCGTTGCACCCACCCCTCCCCACTTTTTTGCCCTCAGAACATCCTCAGTTCGTCGCGGTACGGACTTTACAAGGTGTCGAAAGCCTTCCACAGGGATGCTGGCCCATGTTGTCTCAAGGCTTAAAAATGATAATTTAACCTGTCTCCTCCCCTTYGTCTACACTGGGAATTTAACAAGTGACATCAATAATGGATCTTCGCTTTCACCTGGATTCACCTGGTTAGTCTATGTCATGGAAAGAGCAGGTGTTCATAAAGTTTTGTACACTCAGTGTAGATGCTAATTCAATGGGGAACACACCTGTGTGTTTGAACAGTGCCATCTGATCAAGATCATGCTGCAGGCATTTGTCCATGATCAGAGAGTATAGGGCTTTGTGGGTTGGTGAATCTTCCTGTAGCCACCTCTTCTTCCTCTGCTGGTCCTGTGTTAGCTCTCCATGGTAACAGCGGTGTTCTTCTCTGCCCTCTTCCCAGAAATGGACCCCGCAGAGGTGATGGAACATTGACTTGAACCTTCGCAAACAGACATGAGTTCAACAGACATGAGTTCAACAGACAAGCATCGTTGATATCTGTACACTGTTTCTGGGAAATTAAGAGGTGAAAGAGTGGGGACTGTCAGGGTGAGTAGGTTATTAGCTCCTGATAGACAGGGCAGATGTATGGCCCTAGACCTATTGCACCAGCGAGGGATGGGTGAAACTATCACAAACACTTCAAAGTGGTCTGAGACCATGCAGCTGAGGGGAGTGAGACATGAGTGAGGTTGTTTTTCTACAGTTACATGATGTCACAGTGGAGGTCGGCGAACGGTAGCTTAGTGGGTAGAGCGTTGGACTCGTAACCGTTAAGGTTGCAAGTTCAAATCCCCAAGCTGACAAGGTAAAAATCTGTTGTTCTGCCCCTGAACAAGGCAGTTAACCCACTGTTCCAAGGCTATCATTGATAATAAGAATTTGTTCTTAACTTACTTGCCTAGTTAAATGAAGATAAAATTAATTTCCATATGTACAGTGGGAGAACAAGTATTTGATACACTGCTTATTTAGCAGGTTTTCCTACTTACAAAGCATGTAGAGGTCTGTAATTTTCTATCATATCATATCACTTCAACTGTGAGAGACGGAATCTAAAACAAAAATCCAGAAAATCACATTGTATGATGTTTTAAGTAATTAATTTGCATTTTATTGCATGACATAAGTATTTGATACATCAGAAAAGCAGAACTTAATATTTGGTACAGAAACCTTTGTTTGCAATTACAGAGATCATAACGTTTCCTGTAGTTCTTGACCAGGTTTGCACACACTGCAGCAGGGATTTTGGCCCACTCCTCCATACAGACCTTCTCCAGATCCTTCAGGTTTCGGGGCTGTCGCTGGGCAATACGGACTTTCAGCTCCCTCCAAAGATTTTTCTACCGTATTGGGTTCAGGGCTGGAGACTGGCCAGACCACTCCAGGACCTTGAGATGCTTCTTATGGAGCCTCTCCTTAGTTGCCCTGGCGTGTGTGTTGGGTCGTTGTCATGCTGGAAGACCCAGCCACGACCCATCTTCAATGCTCTTACTGAGGGAAGGAGGTTGTTGGCCAAGATTTCGCGATACATGGCCCCATCCATCCTCCCCTCAATACGGTGCAGTCGTCCTGTCCCCTTTGCAGAAAATCATCCCCAAAAGATGATGTTTCCACCTCCATGCTTCACGGTTGGATGGTGTTCTTGGGGTTTGTACTCATCCTTCTTCTTCCTCCAAACACGGCGAGTGGAGTTTAGACCAAAAAGCTATTTTTTTGTCTCATCAGACCACATGACCTTCTCCCATTCCTCCTCTGGATCATCCAGATGGTCATTGGCAAACTTCAGACGGGCCTGGACATGCGCTGGCTTGAGCAGGGGACCTTGCGTGCGCTGCAGGATTTAATCCATGACGGCGTAGTGTGTTACTAATGATTTTCTTTGACTGTGGTCCCAGCTCTCTTCAGGTCATTGACCAGGTCCTACCGTGTAGTTCTGGGCTGATCCCTCACCTTCCTCATGATCATTGATGCCTCACGAGGTGAGATCTTGCATGGAGCCCCAGACCGAGGTGATTGACCGTCATCTTGACTTCTCCATTTTCAATAATTGCGCCAACCAGTTGTTGCCTTCTCACACAAGCTGCTTGCCTATGTCCTGTAGCCCATCCCAGCCTTGGGCAGTCTACAATTCTATCCCGATGTCCTTACATAGCTCTCTGGTCTTGGCCATTGTGGAGCGGTGGGAGGCTGTTTGATTGAGTGTGTGGACAGGTGTCTTTTATACAGGTAACGAGTTCAAACAGGTGCAGTTAATACAGGTAATGAGTGGAGAACAGGAGAGCTCTTAAAGAAAAACTAATAGGTCTGTGAGAGCCGGAATTCTTACTGGTTGGTAGGTGATCAAATACTTATGTCATGCAATAAAATGCAAATGAATTACTTAAAAATCATACAATGTGATTTCTAGATTTTTGTTTTAGATTCCGCCTCCTCACAGTTGAAGTGTACTATGATAAAAATTACAGACCTCTACATGCTTTGTAAGTAGGAAAACCTGAAATATCGGCAGTGTATCAAATACTTGTTCTCCCCACTGTATATGCTGCACGCCATTGCTCTCCAATATATTTTATGTCAATATTCTTATTCATCCCTTACACTATAAGGTAGTTTGTGAAAATTGTTAGATTACTTGTTAGATATTACTGCACTGTCGGAACTAGAAGCACAAGCATTTCGCTACACTTGCATTAACATCTGCTAACCATGTATATGTGACCAATAACATTTCATTTGATTATTTGATTAGATTTTTTGTTGATGTACCCTTCCCACACTTTGTTTACTTGATATCTAGTGAMCTCATTCAAAACTGCCACTGTCTTGCTATCTCAGCTGGCCAACACCCTATCTTTGCGCCCACTGTCACAGGGGATGAATGAAACGTGTAGTTCAGAGTTGTATTTTTCTACAAAAAGAAATGCGTTTAAAACCAACTATATAAAATGTTCTAATTTAATATATACTTGTAAAGACTACTTAGTGTACAAAGTGTTAGCCACACAGCTTTGTAGTTCGATCTATTTCCCTGCTTTTGAGAGGAGCTGGCTACTACATACCAATTKACTTTCAGCAATTGCGCTAAATTAACGATATGCCACCTTCAACTTCCTTCAAACTGCTTGAAGATACATGAATATGGTATTCATGAGTCCGTCTGACTCTGGGTAAGTTGGAAATTACCCCAAATCACGRAATTCTAAATGATCTCTTTAAAAAACAAACAAATAAATGCTGCAGGGCACAACCGCTCAGCGCCCCGGACTGACCCTCCCGCAACCTGTTCCTGATGCAGGGAGCATGCAGAGTGTGTTCTGACCCAGACCTTATCACGCTCTGATTATGAAATGAGCTTGAAGGAGTCTTTGGACTCCTTTTTATCAGATTGCTCTAGCTAAGGTAGCCAAGTCACTCCATGCCTGCATAAGGGGYACTCAAGAGTGCAATGTTCCCATAYAATTGCATGTGTGTATTTAGATGTATATAAAGAACAGTTGAGTGTCTAAATTGAACATGCGTCAATATACASTCAATGACCTAGCAGCAATTTGAAAGGACACACAAACAAACCTCTTGGCTTTCTTGTTCCAGAAATGGCGTGTCACCGGAGAGAACATAGAGCCTCTTGGCTGCAGAGGCACATCTTTGTCATCACCATCGTCTGTGGTGAACGTGAGGCAAAAGCAACACGCTGGGATGAAAGGAAGGAACAACCCACACTCTTAGAAAAAAAGGAGCTATCTAGAACCTAAAAGGGTTCTTTGGCTGTCCCCATAGGAGAACATTTTGAAGAACCGTTTTTTGTTCCAGGTAGAACCCTGTTGAGTTCCATGTAGAACSCTTTACACAGAGGGTTCTACCTGGAATCTAAAATGACTCTACATGTCCMCATAACAATGGTTTTATGGGGACAGCTGAAGAACACGTTTGGAACCCTTTTTTCTAAGAGTGCAAGAACATGGTAGTTTTCATCGAGACCTCTCAGTATGGATTTCTCTCTTTCTGTCYCTTTTTCTCCCTCCACTCTCCCTTTCTCTCTTTTATCTGGTACAAGCAAAGTCACTCATGTTTCATCAGTCCACATGTTCCTTTGTCACACACAGTGCCTACAGCAAAGATAATGTCACTGTTCGAATATCACTCAATGTTACTGTCAATAGTGGATCATCAAGTGAAACATTGTTTTGCAGCGTTCGGGCTTGTGCTCCTGCTAGTGGCAGATCCGTGTAGTATTCTGTGTCAAATCAAAATGCAGTCWAACTAAGCTCACCATATGTCTACTGAAATGTTTGCTGTAAGTTTATGCAACAGTGACCTAGTGATTCCCATTGAACAGCTACTTTTCTGCTAGGGTCCTATTCTCAAACCTCTGTTTGGAAGGCGAGCAGGCATCAAGCACAAATTGTGTGCATTTTGGGTAGTCATAATATCTTTAGTTGAGTCATACTGGCCTGTGCTGTACCCTGAAATGCTGTTACAACACCGTTTACGATACAAACTGCATTTGTAAAAAATGGGCAGCATGGTAGAAAATAGTTGCATTTCATAGTGACAAGCTTAATAAGAGAGTGACAGAGTGGAGACGAAAAGAGGTAGAGATTGAGAAAGAGGGAGGGAGGGATAGATAGAGGTGTGGGAAGGGAGGGAATTGTTGAAAAGCTGCCAGGGAGTGGTAGTGGGATAAGATAAATTAGATAAGTAACCACTCCGTTATCAATAGCGGTGCTGCCTGCAAGTCATTGTAATTTCATAGGCTGATTCCCACTTTACCTGCGGAATACATTACAGCTGCGGGGAGGAGAAAAGAGAGGAAATGGCACAGTAATTCCCCCAACCTCTAAAGAGACATTTTACCCTTTAGCCCCTGTCTGCTCCATCATGTTCTCTCTTTGGTGTGTGTGTGTGTGTGTGTGTGTGTGTGTGTGTGTGTGTGTGTGTGTGTCTGTGACTTTGTGTGAGGGCACAAGTACCACAGCACCCATAACACTGTCTGCTATGCCAACCACAGAGCTAGTGGTTGTATTCAGGTTGTATTCATGGAGGTGTAGTCTCCAGCTGGCTTAGTCAGAAGGGTTTCTGCCAGCCTGTTCACCCTGCAATTAACGGACTGAGCAGAGGCAGGGCCTCCAATATGGCCGCCTTCTCATGGAAACATATCACCACGTCTGCTGGTGTGCCATGTTTTGACTTCAAAACCTTGACCAAAGTGTCAAAGGGCTGTGCCGTCATCATTGGAGGCGTACTACAGTATATTATATCAATACATAGCCGAAAGCAACATCTGTTGCTCCATTGCACATGGCTGCTGACTGAATGGGTTGGAATATTACGTTACTCTATATTCATGCTCAAATTGTGCATGCAACATAATAGGAATGTCCTCTATCAGATTGATAACAACTGACAAAGAGAAGTGCCAAAGCCATTGGTGCATTTTGCTGTGCGMCTGGCTCTGCCAGGACTAGTGAGCACATAATGAAGGGAGAAAAATACTTGACTTCACCACAACGCAATGGAGAGAGACACAAATGATCATCTCCAACCAACTGTTCCGTAATGGAGATKAATCATACATTTGGGGCTTGAGGGCTTGAAATATTGACGAGAAGGAATATTGTACRTATTCACCGTTCACAGGGCTGGCTGCTTGTTAGCACCTTTTTAACAGCTACTGTACAAGCTATTCCATCTGATAAAGTCGAGMCACTTTTTTTAGAATGGTGTTTAGGTCCATGTTAGCAGTAATCCAAGAACGAGATTTAAGTCGAAAGCCTAAAGCAGTTTTTATGTTTCATGTTTTGACAGATATACTTTGCACTCCTATGAAGGCTGTGATGCACGCTGCTATCTTGGGTAGCTAGGCATGTGTAGCCTATACATTGCACATGCTCCGAGTCAGATTCCAAGCTGTCTTTTTCTGTCTGAAGATGAAAGTCAGAAAGAGATGAGCATCTCATCACTACAGGGATGGGAATGGAGGGATAAAGAGACAGTCGTATTTCATATGCCCCTTTTATGCTATCGCAACCAAATGCAAAGCWTATAAAATAGTTATCACAGCCGAGACGCCAAGTTTTTGAATTTAAAACGAAGCTGCAGCAATAACATGGATGATCATTTTTTCACTTTGAGGAGACGAGTTAWATAGCCGAGATACAGATGACAGAATTTGTATGTCAAGAAGGGTATTTGTCACAGACCAACTTAACATGTATTTCTAGACTGGAAACACAAAGAAGTGTTTCATTCCTCATAGATCAGATATGCTTCGTGCACGGGTCCTCCCAAGGCTTCCACCCAGAGGTTACGTTCCAAATGGGACCCTATTCCCTATATAGTGCACTACATTTGACCAGAGCCCTGGTCAAAACAAGTGCACTATATAGGGAATAGGGTGCCATTTGGGATGTWCACAGTCAGATAKAAWTGTGTATTCCTTATCTAACAGTGTGCATAATGATATTAATTGCCAAGGGAACGTTGTATGTTTAATGATTGGATGGTATAGGSCTCTCGCTATGCGGTGGCGTTGGGAACAGACTTATCAGATCACCACTCAGCATGTCACAACCATGCAATCAGGGTGACTCTGGCTTCCTCATTTGGTTTCCTCTGAATGGATTCTATATGTTTTCAAATCTCTGCAGACTTGCATTATTATGGCCACTGCAGATACTACAGAATTTTAAGGACCAGACATCAAAGTGGTTTAAAAATATTTATTTAGGGAATGGATGTGAAAATGAGGATTCAGGAAGGGATTGAGAATGGACCGGATGAAGCAGGGGGCTGCTGGTGAAGGATCCAGGGGCTGGACTCTGTGTAGAGTTTGAATTGGAGTCTCAGGTAGACTTCATCGTCAGGCCATGGTAGTCAGACTGCTGTRGTGATCCTCCGTGGAAGAACCTGAGCGATACAGTACTAGCTAGAAGGGACGCCCCACTTGTTAATGCTCGTAACACACAGTGCTGTGCAATGCAACATGCACTGCAGAACACAGAGGAGGAATGTTAATTTGTTCAGGTTTAAGTAGGGTGGCAGTGGTGATGAAACAGCGAGGACARGTGTGGGCTGTTAGCTGTGAGAATCAGCTGATGCTTGTTGAGGAGCTGTGTTCAAGGCAACTAGTTAATGTGTTGCAAACAGGTGTGGAGGCTGATTGGCAATTAGTAGCAGCTGGTGCTTGTTGAATTGCTAGGTAGCTGCGTTCAAGGCAACTAGTTAAAAAAGTGTTTCAKTCAAGTCTGGTCCTCTCTCCTGAATATTTGTTMATTCTTAAAGGTTCAATGCAGACGTTTTTATCGCAACGTCAAATTATTTCTTGGTAACAATTAAGTACCTTACTGTGATTGTTTTAAATAAAAACTCAGCCAAACAAACTTACATTTCAGGTGGATTATCATAATGTTCACTTTTTCACAGTAATATTCCAACCTCATAGTGTGGAAATATAAAACACGGGAATATCATGTTTTTGACAGCACTGGGCCTTTAACACCATTAAAGCATTTATTGGGCACAGACTAATTATGTTTTCAAATAAKTTTCTGAAGGTTTGGGGAAATCTTGCCACCACACCACATGCATTCTAGCCCAGTAGGCCACCATACTATGCATTATTTATGTGACACAGACTAACTATGATATTAACAGCTACAGCAGGAACATCCATATTCTCCTTACTGGATGACCATGCCACGACATGATTTATTATTMATCTTTGCCTTGTTTTACGATTTGTCAAAAGTGACTTGGGAGTGAAAAATGTAATATCCCCTAATTTGTGTTATTTTAATTCCTGTTTGGTTTAACATTTTCTTAATGCACACATCAGATGGCAATGTTAATGGCCGTTGAGATGATGGAACTCATTTGTGTGCCCAGACAGCAGGCACAGAGGGAAAGAGCGAGAGGAAGACAAAGGGACAGAGAAGGGGAAAAGGGAGAGAGGTCAGGCATCACTCACATCAAGCCAATGAGGTAAAAATATGTCTTAAAAGCAATGGCCTTGAGGCATGCAAAGAGCACAGCAATGGCATGCTTGGAAAGTAAATGAAGGGATGCRGTATTTGAAGCGAGGGAGAGAGAAACATGTTGCCAAATATGAACAAAGAGCAATTCTGAGATATCTCAGGTGGCCTTTGGCATGTTTTTCTATTCCCTCTTTGAGTCTGTAATATGCTCTTACTCTAATCTACTCATTTTTGGAAGATATTTGTTCAGTGCTGCAGTTAAATTACATTTTAGATTTCTTACATTWACATTGTTGACTAAAGCTCCTTTATCCACTTTGGCAGTTTTACTGTGTAAAGAAGCCAACTTTTAGTCACTTTACTGCTAATTCAAAACACACTTTATTCATTCCACCTTATTTATACTTGTTGAGTTTGAGTATCAACAAGCCTACTGTGTTAATATTTGCCATGCATGTATTTGTTAGCCTCAAAGCAAACAATCCAATGGGTTTGAAGATCCCAAGCCTTCTCTCTTCAGCTCCCTGGATGCTTCCGGGGTTTCATTTTCTCTTACGACGGGATCCTAATGGAACCTTTATTTCCTGCATCCCCTCACTCCTTAAGGCATTTTACATGAGAGCATTGGCATTGGAAGCCCACTGTTCCACTGGACAACCATCCGCACCATTTTGGCTCTAACTCTGCCTTTTAAAGTTCCTCTGCTGCTCCTCTCTTCTCACATCCCCTTTCTTTACCCCTCTCTCTGCTACGCTGTCTTGTGAAGCACTCAGTGTGCGTCTCTCTCTCTCTCTCTCTCTCTCTCTCTCTCTCTCATTATCTGACTTTAAGGGGGTCCGGGTGTGTGGGATGGGGAGCATCATTTGTGATCCTTAAACAGCGTTGAGGCCAGAGACAAACAGCTTCCTATACTGTATGGCTTGTGTATACATCCACTGAAGTCCTTGGACAATTTGTAATTGCACCTCCAAATGCTTTACACTCTCTGGTTAGAAATACACTAAAGCATCCCTCAACACTTGTACAAAGACTATTTGTCCAGTGTGCTGTTGTCTCCTCTACTTACAGATGATTGTACATGGGACGAGTGGTGTGGGGCGGCTCTGGGACGAGTGGCGTGGGGCGGCTCTGGGGCGAGTGGCGTGCAATTATAGAATTAGATGGATCATCATAATAATGTTGTTTGCTGACCATTCCACACAAGCTGCAGTCAGTGTCACCTATCTGTTCTCTCCCTAATGGACAGTTCACCCATTACCCACATGATGCTGTCATACACAGGCTTTACAAACTCCATAACACCCTTTGCGATTGGTCAGATACACAGAGGCCTGGCGTAACAAGACCTTTCAAATCTGTGACTGTTAATACCCGTCGGATACACACTTAGCTTAGCGGTAGCTGTGGCTAGTGATTAATATCTTGTTTTCCAGAGAACAGGGCCCCATTCCAGGTCCTGGGTGTGTTCAACGGCAGCCTCATCTATGCAGTGGCCTCTCTCTGCCAAGACAGACTTGCTCCTAAAGTGCTGCCTAATTCCGCCATTACTTATCCTCTCAGGTCCTGACATCACCCTCGGTCATGGCTAATTGGAGAGGGGGTGCTGTCAGGGGTTCGCACTGCACCCCTCCAGCGGGCCCCTCCACTCTGAGCAGTGACAGGCTAGGTGTGAAACGAGTACCTGTCTGATCTCTTTCTCACCCTTCAGTCTCTCTGTCGTCAGTTCTATCCACATTGCTATCCACAAGGACCCCCAGGTAGGTAGGTAGGTAGGTAGGTAGGCAGCAGACAGACTCTGACACCCCAGCCAGGCCAGGGGACCAGGGTAACGAGGGGAAGCAGCTGTCTTTGTTATCCAGCGCCTGCTTTGAGGACCACTCAGTCCCTGCTCTGCTCTCACCAGAAGAGGTCTGAGTGACATGGGGGCCGCTGGTAGTGAGGACTAGTGACGGACAGCTCTCGGCATGCTGACAGTCATGTTGTTACTCCAGTCACCTGGTGGGACCCTGACATGTAGCTAGTACGTCTTCTGTTAACCCATTGGCTCCTGCTTAGCTGTGGTTRTACATTGCAGAAGCAGACGACCAGAGGTTAAAGACATGGATCCACTGTGGGCTAATCCTAATTGCCTTAAGGCGCCTACAGAGGTCCTCTGCCATTGTTGATTTTCAATTTAAAGAACCGTAAAGAAAAMCTATATCTGAACCATTGTGGACCAGGAAGTCAAACACAGACTGTTAATGGAAGGGTTCTGCTCATATTCTCTCAGAATACAAAGTGATTTGGCAGAGAGACAGGAAACTGAATGGGCATCTGTCTCTGTGTACTTGTGGGCCTGTTTCCAGTAATGAGTTTGGGTGTTGGGGATGTTTTTGTTTCTCTTCAGTCATACTCAGAAATGGATGGACCTGTATCATGAACAGAGCCTGCACTGGCAAATCAAATAATGCTCTGAGATATATGTGGAAGTCTGCAT
Source organism: Salvelinus sp. IW2-2015 (assembly GCF_002910315.2). Lineage (NCBI taxonomy): Eukaryota > Metazoa > Chordata > Actinopteri > Salmoniformes > Salmonidae > Salvelinus > Salvelinus sp. IW2-2015. The sequence goes on along the minus strand of NC_036858.1, from coordinate 6,748,075 downwards.
CCCACATGGTACACTGTCCACTAAATAGCGCACACTACTTTTAACCAAAGCCCTATAGGCCCTGGTCAAAAGTAAAACACTACAGTGCCTTCGGAAAGTATTCAGACCCCTTTTTCCACATTTTGTTACGTTACAGCCTTACTGTAAAATGTATTAAATAGTTTTTTCCCCTTATCAATCTACACATAATACCCCATAATGACTAAGCAAAAACAGGTTTTCAGAAATATCACATTTACATAACTATTCAGACCCTTTACTCAGTACTTTGTTGAAGCACCTTTGGCAGCAATTACAGCCTCGAGTCTTCTTGGGTATGGTGCTACAAGCTTGGCACACCTGTATTTGGGGAATTTGTCCCATTCTTCTCTGCAGATCCTTCCAAGCGCTGTCAGGTTGGATGGGGAGCGTCGCTGCACAGCTATTTTCAGTTYTCTCCAGAGATGTTCAAGTCTGGGCTCTGGCTGGGCCACTCAAGGACATTCAGACACTTGTCCCGAAGCCAYGCCTGCGTTGTCTTGACTCTGTGCTTAGGGTCTTGTCTTGTCGGAGGGTGAACCTTCGCCCCCAGTCTGAGGTCCTGAACGCTCTAGAGCAGGTTTTCATCAAKGATCTCTCTGTACTTTGCTCCGTTCATCTTTCCCTCGATCCTGACTAGTCTCCCAGTCCCTGCCTCTGAAAAACATCCCCACAGTAGGGATGGGRCCAGGTTTCCTTCAGACGTGACGCTTGGCATTCAGGCCAAAGAGTTCAATCTTGGTTTCATCAGACCAGAGAATCTTGTTTCATATGGTCTGAGTCCTTTAGGTGCCTTTTGGAAAACTCCAAGCGGGCTGTCATTTGCCTTTTACTGAGATGTGGCTTCCGTCCAGCCACTCTACCATAAAGGCTGATTGGTGGAGTGCTGCAGAGATGGCTGTCCTTTTGGAAGGTTCTCCAATCTCCACAGAGGAACTCTGGAGCTCTGTCGGAGTGACCATCAGGTTCTTGGTCACGTCCCTGACCAAGGCCCTTCTCCCCCGATTGCTCAGTTTGGCCGGGCAGCCAGCTCTAGGAAGGGTCTGGTGGTTCCAAACTTCTTCCATTTAAGAGGTGATGGAGGCCATTGTGTTCTTGGGGACCTTCAATGATGCAGACATTTTTTGATACTCTTCCCCTGTCTCRGAGCTCTACGGACAATTCCTTCAACCTCATGACTTGGTTTTTACTCTGACATGCACTATCMACTGTGGGACCTTATATAGACAGGTGTGTGTCTTTCCAAATCATGTCCAATCAATTGAATTTCCCACAGGTGGACTCCAATCATGTTGTAGAAACATCTAAAGGATGATCAATGGAAACAGGATGCATCTGAGCTCCATTTCGAGTCTCACAGCAAAGGGTCTGAATACTTAGGTAAATAAAGTAGCTCTGTTTGAAAAATTATACATTTGCAATTATACATTTTCACTTTGTCATCATGAGGTATTGTGTGTAGAGTGATGAGGGAAAACAACTATTTAATCAATTYTAGAAGAAGGCTGTAACATAACAAAATGTGGGAAAAGTTAATGGTCTGAATACTTTCCGAATTCACTGTATATATGGAATAGGTTGTGATTTCGGACATAGCCTGAAAGTGTTTCTTATTTTCCATTGCAGTGTCTGGTATTTCTAATGAATGCTGTGTCTCAAAAGGAAGGCTTTTGTAATGTGGTTTCCTAATAGCTAATGAAATGTCTGACGGTTCTCCCAATAAACGGATCCAGTGATTATAATGAGGGTTTGTATTTCAACCTACCATTTTAAAGATTTCATTTTGTAAGCAAGGTTACCGGAACTGAATTAATGAAGCTACCTCTATTATTGCCCTGGCCGACATTATGTAAAAAACTATTAGTCTGAAGGCTGCATCGACTTGCCTATTTGTTAGTCTGCCTAAACATGATGGAATAGCTGGAATAAGTTTGAGCTTTTAAAATTCCAACCTCACCGACCACAAAGAAGTACTCGACTAGACCACCTCTGTTTGTCTAAGATTTTTAAAAAGTACCCAGGGGATTGACTGAGTTTCACATTCTCTCTTCACTGACTACTTCACAGGGCGCTCTGCTTGAGGGAATTAACTTCCTCAGTTTTTCTTCTTGCTGGATAGAATATCTGATTTGTTTTAAGATTTCTCTTCATTTACATACTCAGAGTGCCGACCTATATTCCGTTAGAGTTGAATTTGATGAGCTATTGAGTTATTAAACTCCTTAAGCAGCCCTCTGCAAAAGGCAAGTCTATAGGGCACCAACTATCACACATTAATACAATACTATATCAAATAAATGCGGTTTGTAATGTATGCAGCTTCCCTATACTGTGGCCCTTAACCCATTTCTGCTATTCAGAATATACAGTACCAGTCAAAAGTATGGACACACCTGCTCATTCAAGGGTTTTTCTTTATTTTTACTATGTTCTACATCGTAGAATAATAGTGAAGACATGAAAACTATGAAATAACACATATGGAATGATGTCGTAACCCCAAAAATGTTTTAAGCAAATCAAAAGATATTTTATATTTGGGATTCTTCAAAGTAGCCACCCTTTGCCTTGATGACAGCTTTGCACACTCTCTGCATTCTCTCAACCAGCTTCATGAGGTAGTCACCTGGAATGCTTTTCCAACAGTCTTGAAGGAGTTCCCACATATATACTGAGCACTTGTTGGCTGCATTTCCTTCAATTTGTGTTCCAACTCATCCCAAACCATCTCAATTGGGTTGAGGCCAGGTCATCTGATGCAGCACCCCATCACTCTCCTTCTTGGTCAAATATCCCTTACACAGCTTGGAGGTATGTTTTGGGTCATTGTCTTGTTGAAAAACAAATGATAGTCCCACTAAGCGTAAACCAGATGGGATGGCGTATCGCTGCAGAATGCTGTGGCAGCCATGCTAGTTAAGTTTGCCTTGAATTCTAAATAAATCACTGACAGTGTCACCAGCAAAGCACCCCCATACCATCACACCACCTCCTCCATTCTTCACAGTGGGAACCACATATGCAGAGCTCATCCATTCACCTACTCTGCATCTCACAAAGACACGGCGGTTGGAACCAAAAATTTGACTTTTATACTTTTTTTATATTTAAACTTTTATACTTTCCACTGGTCTAATGTCCATTGATTGTGTTTCTTGACCCAAGCAAGTCTCGTCTTCTTATTAGTGTCCTTTAGTAGTGGTTTCTTTGCAGCAATTTGACCATGAAGGCCTGATTCACGCAGTCTCCTCTGAACTATGCTGCAATAGTTTATGTGTCGGGGGGCTAGGGTCAGTCTGTTATAACTGGAGTAATTATCCTGTCTTATCCGGTGTCCTGTGTGAATTTAAATATGTTCCCTCTAATTCTCTCTCTCTCTCTCCCTCCCCTCCCGGAGGACCTGAGCCTTGGGACCTTGCCTCAGGACTACCTAGCCTGATGACTCCTTGTTGTCCCCAGTCCACCTGGTAGTGCTGCTGCTCCAGTTTCAACTATTCTGCCTGCGGCTATGGAACCCTGACCTGTTTGCCGGACGTGCTACCTTGTCCGGGACCTGCTGTTTTCGACTCTCTCTTTCTACCGCACCTGCTGTCTCTAACTCTGAATGCTAATGAAAAGCCAACTGACATTTACTCCTGAGTTGCTGACCTGTTGCACCCTCTACAACCACTGTGATTATTATTATTATTTGACCCTGCTGGTCATCTATGAACGTTTGAATATCTTGTCCATGTACTGTTATAATCTCAACCCGGCACAGCCAGAAGAGGACTGGCCACCCCTCAGAACCTGGTTCCTCTCTAGGTTTCTTCCTAGGTTCCTGCCTTTCTAGGGAGTTTTTCCTAGCCACTGTGCTTCTACATTGGCATTGCTTGCTGTTTGGGGTTTTAGGTTGGGTTTCTGTATAGCACTTTGTGACATTGACTGATGTAAAAAGGGCTTTATAAATATATTTGATTGATTGTGTCTGTTTCTCTGTGAAGCATTTATTTGGGTTGCAATCTGAGGTGCAGTTAATTGCCGATTTCTGAAGCGGGTAACTCTAATGAACTTATGCTCTGCAGCAGAGGTAACTCTGGGTCTTCCTTTCCTGCGGCGGTCCTCATTAGAGCCAGTTTCACCATAGTGCCTAATAGTTTTTGTTACTGCAATTGAGGAAACTTTCAAAGTTCTTGAAATGTTCTGGATTGTCTGAMCTTCATGTCTTAAAGTAATGATGGACTGTCATTTCTCTTTGCTTATTTGAGCTGTTCTTGCCATAATATGGACTTGGTATTTTACCAAATAGGGCTATCTTCTGTATACCAATACTACCTTGTCACAACACAACTGATTGGCTCAAATGCATTAAGAAGGAAAGAAATTCCACAAATTAACTTTTAACAAGGCACACCTGTTAATTGAAATGCATTCCAGGTGACAATTTTTTATTAATTTTTTTTATTTCACCTCTTATTTAACCAGGTAGGCCAGTTGAACAAGTTCTCATTTACAACTGCAACCTGGCACAGATAAAGCAAAGTAGTGTGACACAAATAACAACACAGAGTTACACATGGAATAAACCAACGTACAGTCAATAACACAATAGAAAAAAAAATATATGCACTGTGTGCAATGAGTAAGATTATGGAGGTAAGGCAATAATATAGGCCATAGTGGCGAAGTATTACAATTTAGCAATTAAACACTGGAGTGATATATGTGCAGAAGATGAATGTGCAAGTAGAGATACTGGGGTGCAAAGAAGAAAGAAAAATATATTGGGGATGAGGTAGTTGGATGGGCTATTTACAGATGGGCATATGACAGGTGCAGTGATCTGTGAGCTGCTCTGACAGCTGATGCTTAAAGTTGGTGAGGGAGATATGAGTCTCCAGCTTCAGTGATTTTTGCAATTCGATCCAGTCATTGGCAGCAGAGAACTAGAAGGAAAGGAGGAATAGGCTTTGGGGTGACCAGTGAAATATATCTGCTGGAGTGAGTGCTACGGGTGGGTGCTGCTATGGTGACCAGTGAGCTGAGATAAGGCGAGGCTTTACCTAGCAAACTTATAGATGACCTGGAGCCAGTGGGTTTGGCGACGAATATGAAGCGAGGGCCAGCCAACGAGGGCAACAAGTCGCAGTGGTGGTGTATATGGCTTTGGTGACAAAATGGATGGCACTGTGATAGACTGCATCCAATTTGCTGAGTAGAGTGTTGAGGCTATTTTATAAATGACATCGCCGAAGTCAAGGATCGTAGGATAGTCAGTTTTACGAGGATATGTTTGCAGCATGAGTGAAGGATACTTTGTGCGAAATAGGAAGCCGATTCTAGATTTAATTTTGGATTGGAGATGCTTAATGTGAGTCTGGAAGGAGAGTTTACAGTCTAACCAGACACCAGGTATTTGTAGTTGTCCACATATTCTAAGTCATTACCGTCCAGAGTAGTGATGCTGGACGGGCGGCAGGTGTGGGCAGCGATCGTTGAAGAGCATCCATTTAGTATTACTGCATTTAGAGCAGTTGGAGCCACGGAAGGAGAGTTGTATGGCATTGTACCTCATCTGGAGGTTAGTTAACACAGTGTCCAAAGAAGGGCTAGAAGTTTACTGAATGTGTCGTCCGAGTAGAGGTGGATTAGAGAATCACCAGCAGCAAGAAGCGACATCATTGATGTATACAGAACAGAGTCGGCCCGAGAATTGAACCCTGTGGCAGCCCCATAGAGACTGCCAGAGGTCCGGACAACAGGCCCTCTGATTTGACACACTGAACACTGTCTGAGAAGTAGTTGGTGAACCAGRCGAGGCAGTCATTTGAGAAACCAAGTCTGTTGAGTCTGCCGATAAGAATGTGGTGATTGACAGAGTCRTTTAGGACCTTGATATCGTTTAGGACCTTGAGCRTAGCTGAGGTACACCCATGACCAGCTCGGAAACCAGATTGCATAGCGGAGAAKGTAAGGTGGGATTCGAAATGGTCGGTGATCTGTTTGTTAACTTGGTTTTCGAAGACCTTGGAAAGGCAGGGTAGGATAGATATAGGTCTGTAAAAGTTTGGGTCTAGAGTGTCTCCCCCTTTGAAGAGGGGTATGACCGCGGCAGCKTTCCAATCTTTGGGGATCTCAGACGATACGAAAGAGAGGTTGAACAGRYTAGTAATAKGGTTTGCAACAATTTYGGCAGATMATTTTAGAAAGAGAGGGTCCAGATTGTCTAGCCCRGCTGATKTGTAGGGRTCCAGATTTTGCAACTCTTTCAGAACATCAGCTATCTGGATTTGGGTGAAGGAGAAATGGGGGAGGTTTGGGCAAGTTGCTGTGGGGGGTACAGGGCTGTTGACCGGGATAGGGGTAGCCAGGTGGAAAGCATGGCCAGCCGTAGAAAAATGCTTATTGAAATTTTMAATTATCGTGGATTTATCGGTGGTGACAGTGTTTCCTATCTTCAGTGCAGTGAGCAGCTGGGAGGAKGTGCTCTTATTCTCCATGGACTTTACAGTGTCCCAGACTTTTTGGAGTTACTACCTCATGAAGCTGGTTGAGAGAATGCCAAGAGTGTGCAAAGCTCTCATCAAGGCAAAGGGTGGCTACTTTGAAGAATCTCAAATATAAAATATATTTTGATTTGTTTAACACTTTCTTGGTTACTACATGATTTCATATATGTTATTTCATAGTTTTGATGTCTTCACTATTATTCTACTATGTAGAAAATAGTACAAATAAAGAARAACCCTTGAATGAGTAGGTGTCAACTTTTGAYTGGTACTGTACATTACAACCTTATGCAATTGAATCAAATTAATAAAGATTATTAACTCAAAGCCCAAATGCTCATTTATTAATGATGATAAAAACCCCAGATGTAGTTTCTATTATTCTTTGTTGCGTCAATAAAGCAGGTAAAACATCATTACATTTACATAATTTCAATTGTCATGCAGGACACCATGACAGTAGTTTGTGAAGTTAGAAGTATCAGGAACCCTATGTATCAAGTGTCTCAGATTAGAAGTGCTGATTTAGGATCAGTTTTGAATTTTAGATCTAAATGACTAAGATTATATGTACGTGGGGGACCTGATCCTAGAACAGCACTCCTACTCTGAGACACTTGATACATACCAAGGTCCCAGGTCATTGACTTGCATGTGAGTCATTGGCCAGATGATAGTCTACCTTTAGGTTCCATTTTCAGTTTGAAGTTGACAAAAACAGAGCTTACTGTAGTAGTAATCTGATGTTGTCATGACAGCAAATGTGACAGGTATACAGTAGGCATACTGCACAAGCGTGTCTGCTAGCATTCTATACCCTTTAAGGATTTATTTTTGTCTGGATAGGCATCATTTGATCTTTATCCAGTAACTTCAGCTCCAACAGCTGATTTATGACTGGGCTGGGAATATATTTGTTAACCTTTTTATGAAAACTTGAATACGTTTTTCTCGTAACATATAATGCATGTATGTGCAACACAAAATAGACCTCCTACCAGTGGTGGATAATATACCCAATTGTCATACATGTTTTAAAGTAAAGATACCTTAATAGAAAATGACTCAAGTAAAAGTGAGTCACCAAGTAAAATACTACTTGAGTAAAAGTCTAAAAGTATTTTGTTATAAATATACTTAAATATCAAAAGTAAATGTAACTGCTAAAATATACTTAAGTATCAAAAGTAAAAGTACAAGTATAAATAATTTCAAATTCCTTATATTAAGCAAAGCAAACGGCCACATTTTCTCATTTTTTTATTTACAGATAGCCAGGGGCACGCTCCAACACTCAGACATAATTTACAAATGAAGCATGTGTTTAGTGAGCCAGCCAGATCAGAGGCAGTAGGGATGACCATGTGTTCTCTTGATAAGTGTGTGAATTAGAAAATGTTCTTGTCATACTAAGYRTTCAAAATGTAACAAGTACTTTTGAATGTCAGGGAAAATGTATGGAGTAAAAAGTTCATAATTTTCTTTAGGAATGTACTGAAGTAAAAGTTGTCAAAAATAAAAATAGTAAAGGAAAGTACAGATACCCCMMAAAAACKACTTCTGTAGTACTTTCAAGTTTTTATACTTAAGTACTTTACTCCACTGCCTCGTACCTTTTGGTTCTCCCCATATTTCATATAAACCGAGTGTACAAAACATTAAGAACACCTTCCTAATATTGAGTTGAAAAATCCAGAAGTGTTGCWGTTCTTGACACTAACCGGGGGGCATGGCACCTACTACCATACCCCGTTCAAAGGCAGTTCAATCTTTTGTCTTGCCCATTCCCCCTCTGAATGGAAAACGTACAAAATCCATGTCTCAATTGTCTCAAGGCTTAAGAACCCTTCTTTAACCTGTCTCCTCCCCTTCATCTACACTGATTGAAATGGATTTAACAAGTGACATCAATAAGGGATCATAGATTTCTCTTGGATTCACCTGGTCAGTCCATGTCATGGATGAGCAGGCGCTTTTAATGATTTGCCCACTCTATATATAAGTGTGTAGAACTGGTGAAAAGATGGCCTATATTAGTCAAACAAACCCAAACTCCATCCAGAATTACAGAACAGCATRGGCGTGCATGCTCAATTCACTCCAATGACTGGCTTGACTTGGTCTAGGACCACCAGCAGAACAGTGTCATCGCAATATGACAGCATTAGCTTCTCCGCTTCATACCGTCTCATCGCATCCCAACACGGGCTACTGTTAGCGGCAATGATTCCTGTTCATATGACAATATAATTGCACACCTATCGATCAATGCTTTAATGTGCTGCGAGAATGGATCATTACTATGTTTCATTGCTTCATAGCGTCGGAAATATTGACAGTTCGTGACGATGTGTAAGGAAATGTAATTTGTTTGTTTGCACATATGGGACTTCACAGCTGGGCAATTTGCAACCTCAATGAGGCTACTGGATTGACAGCTGGAGTGTTCTTTAACTGTTAGCGTGGCGGTCAGGATCCCTGGGCACGTGCCCTGCGCGCCTGGTCGGTATTCGGCCATGATTACTACAAGTTTAGATAATTAGTTAGACTAACTTACCAATCTAAAAATTGTTATCTGACCTGGCTAATTGAGTGGCTGTCAGTGACTGACAAAACAAGAGAAAAACTGCTGATGCACAACCACATGTCGAACTTGCACCTTGTGCATTCTACTATTCTAACTCTCAACAGTAAGTTGAGACCCTGATTGAGTTAAAAAAATKATGTATATATTTTTGGGGGTTCAGGCCCCCTAGCGGACAGGCCCCTAAGCATCCGCTTATGTCGCTTATGCCTAGAGCCGGCCCTGTAAAATGCTTACTGGAGACAGTACATAAAACTGTCTACAAAATATATTATAGCATTGTAGCCTATATGTATTGTTTTCATAAAATATATGACATTTTGTGTCCTTGGATKTTACTTGGTCTACGCTGGTGGAATGCTTGACAAATGCTGTACTGTATGTAATTCAGTTATTTTCTTATTCTGTGGTTTAGTTCAACATTTATTTAAAACTATCTACAGGCTAGGAGTCGGTTCTCTATCAGTCTCATGCCATTTATTAGAAAATCCCTGTTTTCTCTCGACACTGCTCCTTTTCCATCTTGGGAGAGGCTGAAATATCGAGCTGCAGCAACCACTTGTTACCAGAGTCTAGCTGTGGGCGCGCTTTCCCTACCGTGAACGTCAACCGATATAAAATCCCAATTCTCTGCATGTGGCTCGCAACTCAGTGCCTCTGGCCCAATCCTGCTATAAGCAATCAAYTATGTTTTCAGACGCATATTGCATTGCCCTTATTACCTAAAATATATATGCAAATTATATAGGCAAAGTTTAGAAGCCAGAATTCCCTTAAAATGTGTAGGAAMATGTATGCATATTCATACACTGTATGGGCTAACAAGAGGTATTATTGTTATTATAGCGTTCCGTATGTGCAGCTCTGTAAGGGAGGCACGAATGTGATCTGACATTGAGTCATCATAGGGCGATGAGTAGAGTCCGRAGCTGTCCATGGACGCGTGGTGCTGAAATCTCTCCGTGAGAAAAATAGACTTAGCCAAACAATTAAGGGACATTTCCGTCTCTCATTCATTCGCAAGAAATATCCTTTAATTGTAAGATTAAGAATATTACCGTTCCATTTCTTACATGAGGAAATCTTCTCTGAAATGGACCATTGTCATGGGGAAAAAAACAAGCCAGAAGGTTCTTCCGTTTTTGGAGTTTCAGGATGTGATCTTCCTTCTTCGGCCATCTACATGATCAACCTGTAGTATGAACCTCGTAGTTCAGAAAATAGAATAACATAATGATGTCACTTGGCTCCATGTCCATGTGTACAATCTCTCCATAACTTATGACAGGTTCGACAGGTCATTCGACAGGTTCGACAGGTCATTTAACTGGCATGCAAGAAAAGTTGTGTACAGTTTGTCAGGCGTTAATATAAACAGAATTACTATCATAATGCATGTCTCCAAATACAGTYGATATGGAAATGAAGGCTTACCACACTGTCACCGTGGTCAGTGGAATAGACACTGTAATCAATGGTTAGAATATAATACATAAAAAAAAATGTGTAACAAAACTCCCAAAGACAGTGGGCTAACAGATCTAGATGAACTCCTGTATCAAACCATGACAGATGTGCTCTATACCCACCCGTGTAACCTCTGCGTCCAAACTACATTGCAGTAGCGTCCCCTCCACAGCAGTATGTGCGCTCACGCTTTCTCCCCGGGCAGGCACGCTTAGCAGACGCTGTCCTCTCCATGTCTGTTCTTTCCGATTCATGCCATTTAGTTAATTTTCACATGTGAATTTGTTCAACGCTTCAAATGGTCCCCTATACAAACCTGTAGCTGTGGAAAGGTTTTACGCACACACATACACATACCCCTCAGCGCAGTATGCTGCGTGTGGCATCCCCGTAGCTACAGGCTACCATGCACCAATCTATTTGTCATTTGAAAGTATAGTCTTCTTTGAGAGTTAACTATAAATCGGAAGTTATGCTCCCGGTGCGATTACTTACACTGCAATGCAAGTCTGCTTTTCGCGCCATCCATGTGCTTTTAATGCAGGCTATTCTTTTGTTTTCCAGGTTCCCGACCTTCCATGGTAATGTACATTCGCTGATAGACGGAGCCTCAAGGGCATGTCTTGATCGCCGTCCCCGTCTCCGGTATGCTCGGATTCCATCTCTCCCTGCCTGCTCCGGACAGCTTAGCCGTGTAGATAGAGAGTCTCTGCAGTCACGTGGGTCGGGAAAATCGAGAGTGAGCTACCGAGAGACAGCGCGCGCGCGCGCGCGTGTGTGTGTGTGTGTGTGTGTGGGGGGGGGGGGGGTCCCTCCTCTGCAGTTTGCAGATTGTTATGTTTCAGACTCTCGCTGGATAGAGCGAGAGCCACAGATAGCGCGCCCGATTCTCAGCCTTACTTACCGAAAAGCTTTTCTGTCCAACCGCCACCTCCCTTTCCCACTAACGTATTCTCTATACCCCCGGAAACCCTGGACATTTTTCCTCCCTCCTTATAGTTTTCTCTTCGGCTTTCATTCAGTCGCAATCTGAACAACTGGTTTACGCACTGCTGCTGATTTGGATTGGTCTGACACACGAGGGGCCGTGGATGAGCTGCTTTCGCCAAAACYGGAGATGGAAGTGCTGATCATATGTATTTCGTTGTGGATATTGCAATGCAATTCAGTGGCCAGCGCGGACTCTATCATTCACATCGGTAAGGAGCTTGTGCAGGGGAGAAGGGATGAACACGCGGACGTGTGATATAAACCCCTTCGGGGCTTCGAATAAAACAGTGCAGTCTTTTGTTGTTGAAATTAAAGACACATTTAGGAAGGCATAAGGGTGACAGATATGCATCTTGAATGTGTTAGTAAGTAGCCTGTATGAAGAGCGAGTTTGAACTAAAGACCTTATACGCTTGATCTGTTGTTCTGGTCAGTAACGTTGTCATGAGTGGCGCTGTGAAAATTGTACAATATCTTCATTTGAATTCTAAACCATGCAGTCATTATCAGAACAATTTGTCAGTTTACATTGCGTAGTATACAGAATATCATATGAATGGCTTTGCAAACGCTTGGTTGAAAGTCCCTGGAAAAGTGCAYCGCTAATGTGTATTTTCATAAATCATGAGAATAATTACAATATTACAAATATATTGTTATTCACACGACAAAACCTAACTAATTTGCTTAGATCAGAGGAACTAACACAACGTGGGTTTTTAAAGGTTTGCCTATCCCTTCTCCTCCCGGTCCCCATCTATAGCTTGAACTTTGAATTGAACGTGAGCGAAATGTTAATACAAGCCTGTGAAGGAAATACATAACAAAGGGACAAATACTAAACCAACAGTAGAATAGATTCCAGTGTAATCTGTTTGGTGAATTTGGGTGGGTAAGACTTCAGATTTGTMCAATTTATTTTATCTGACTTGAATTTTTTTTTTTACTGAAACAACTAACATCGGTGGTGGAGGAGAAGATGGTGGGGGGRAGGGAGGGGTCAATATGAATGACTTGATTATTGTATTTCTGAATAATGCCACTGGCATTTGTTTAATGCCATTTGTTTAACCAAAGACAACTAATACACACACACACACATACACACACACACGCACACGCACACGCACACCTTAGCAGAGGAACATTCGTTTTTTTAATTTTCCATTAATTAAAACCTTTGCATACCAATGGTGATGCAGTGACTAGTTGATTGCTTGAAATAAAGCCACCAAGCACGACAACAGTTGAAGCATTTGACATTTGAGAATTCTGCAGTACTTAGACATGTAGGTTATTTGTCTTGGACACTATCAAGCTTCAGAGGCAGSATTGCGTGGGTTTATAATTAAACATGTATTGGATACATTATCATCGATGGCATTTGCACTTTTGTCTGCCTAACCCAGATATAAATAACAACCGCATATAGCTAACAAAGCCGGTCTWAAGCAAGTTGGAATAGTTGTAATGTAGCCATTGCACTTTTGTCATCCCCACCACCCTCTCTACCCCGAAACCAGGGCTTTTACCTGGATTTTGCTATTCTAAGGTTTTCAAAACGTTMATTTAATGTCCGTTGAGGTTGTGATGCGTTTTTGGCACATTTTGTTCTATTGGAATCCAATGTATCGGTGAKCTTGACAGAAAAAGCTTGCAATGCAAAGCCAGTGAGTAGCATATCGAGCATGCTATTTCAAGCTTTAGCCTACCCTTGAGTAGCCTAGGCTACGCTAATCTTATCATGAACATGGTTAAAACAATTAATKATTTTTCTGATTAACTTCCTATTAAATATTGTCTTAATGAGTGAAGTTGAAGAGTGGTACACCATTACGTTCCAACACCATGAATGTTCATTTAAAAGGCTTGACGCATGAGGCATGAGGTTCAAATAGTCCTTCTCCATAGCCGGTCTCCGTGCCCAGTCTGCTGCTGCGCAAAAAGTCTGGATAGCCCTCAATACAAGACGGGTCGAACTTGGCAACTAAAAGACTGCCCACTATCGAATGTGGCAGTTTCATTCCGGTAATTTTTTAGGGGGTTACTCCTCCTAGCTTTGAATGTAGGCTATTAATGTGAAATGGATATGGCTATCCTACAGATAGCAGACAGTTTAGGGCTATTGTTATTGTGCGTAAAATGCTACCAATAGAGACAGTCAGTTGTGAACGACGTGAAATAACCAAGTTTTCCACCTCATTAGCACTATATCCTTTAACTCTCCTATTCTTTCTTCTTCTCCTCCATTGTAGCTAAAAGAGGAGTGTGTTTCCTAAACAGGAGAGGAATAGGTCTGTCTCATAAATTGGACACCTGACGTGAGGGATTTACGGGGTGATGAGACGCTGGTTATCTAGCCCTGCATTGGAAGGCGAGCTCGAACACCGCGAATCCAATCGGTTCTCAATGGCAAACGGAATGGGCAGATGCGACATTCTCATCCCCCGCTAAATAAGATGAACACACCAGTCAACCATCAAGCAGGCTATTCGCTCAAAACACCTGCACACCTGCAAAATACGATACATCCTAATCTACTTTATCGTATAGCATCTGAAAGCTGTTTACAATAATGAACTTCAAATGACTGATAATGTATCAACAAACAATTCCAGGTCATGAAACTTTAACGGATTTCATAGTGTAGTAGGTCTAGCATGGGCGAGGTTATATTGTGAAGCCCGGCCCATATCTAACTGAATCCGATGATGAGGGGGCAGAAATTGCCCCTAACTACTGATACAGGTCCAGTTTTTTTACAATGGTAAAAACAAGGATTAGATTTCGGTAATCTGGTCCAAGATACAGTATTTCGTTAACGTACATATTCTAAGAGGAGCTGGAGCTGAAAGTTTGTTTAAATGGGTCGAAAACATGGTACAACATTCTTGCTCTCCATGGTGCTGAAATTTTGGGATCGCGTAACCACCATTGACGGGCAGGGAAAGTGAAAAGTCTTGATCTGGCATCCACCCATTCAATGATCTATGTGTGTGTACATCCGCCAACATTTCATTATAATGCTAATTAAGCTTCACTGAAAACCTAAATCAGAAAAAGGCGATTTAACGTGTCATGTCACCCCTTTCTTTAACAAATTCGACCTTTTCAATAGTTTCTCTGAAACTCACCTCGTCCCCAGCCTCAGCCCCAGCCCCAGGCCCAGCCCCAGCCCCAGGCCCAGCCCCAGCCCCAGGCCCCAGCCCCAGCCCCAGGCTAATTAGGCTACACATAGGCAGAAGTGTCAGTTGAACGAGATTTCTCTGAAACTGAAATGCAATTGCCTCAGTAGTCTTAGAAAACGGACGTCTACATATATTGCAATGTTGAAAATGTCATATTTTCAACAGGAGCCATATTCGAGGAGAACGCAGTGAGGGATGACGAGGTTTTCCAGCTGGCGATCTCAGACCTCAGTCTCAACGACGACATTTTGCAGAGCGAGAAAATCACACATTCCATAAAACTTGTCGAGGTTAACAACCCCTTCCAGGCGGTCCAGGAAGGTAAGTGGGATGCCATTGAATTGTTTTAATGCATTGTTTTCCCTTTCCCCTTTCGCCATATTTGGTTAGTACTTTATAGTATGATAACCTACCTCGAGTGCAGTTTGTAGGCTAGTTAGTCATATTTTTAGGATGGGAATAGAGTCCTTTTAAGGGGACTATCTGTTCCTCTTTGATGCTCTTTAAAGCCAAGGCTCCCCAAACTAGTCCAGCAGCAGTGTATTCTGTGGATAGAAAGCTAGGTGGAAGTATTGAGTCGAGCAGGACTCAATAGCAATTTTCGACATAATTGCCATCCAGTACGCAGAAACCCCTATAGACGGTCTGCTTTCAAAAAGGGCAGCCTCATTTGCTTGTCTTACTGTTGTATGGATGATGATCATGATGATGGTAGATTTATAAACGTTTTTTTTTTACTGTACTGTTTCAGACTGTAATATCCATAACGGAAGGTGTAACATCTATAGTAGTCGTTTTTCCTCTTTGGTAGTAATGGAAGTTACAATCTTTTCAAAATAGTCCTTGTTTTGTTCAGCCAAGCATTGCCTTCGAAATGCCTATCCATGTTAAGACTTACAAACTCACAGGCTTTAGCTAATATGTTCAGTCTCTCCAAAAAACGTGTCCATTTCATGTAATATCCTTAATCCCTCTAATTTGCTTCATATCTCCAACATGCCAATATTTAGAACTCCCAAGGAGCACAACACACAATCATAGGAATCATTTCAATTTTGTTTGTCCATTCTGAGACATTAAAGTTGTGATTTTGCATTCAAATGTAACATCCATAACACTGAAATCGCCCTGTAAATCTGTTTCTGTGTTGAAGAAGCTATGACCTTTGAAAAGACATCAGTCAGGGGAGAGTTACAACGGAGATGTGTCATTGCTCTATCACACTTAAACGCTGTATCCACAGTGCATTCACACGCTCATTTGTGTCAATCAAGCTACAGTTAAAGATGCACTCCAGGATCTTAGATGCACTCCAGGATTTATTAGTCTACCTGGCCTACATATAGTACGAATTGGATTACTAACATATCATACGAAGTGCAAAATAAATGCAGGACATCACGTGTCATACGAAATGGATGACACAGGACACCATTTGATGACGTAGTACACAAAAAACGAGGACCACTTTTGGCTCGTGAGTACCACTTTCAAAACTAATGGCTGAAATTATACAAACGTTTGATAGTGCATCTTTAACACCCACCCCTGAGAGTTGAGCAGGGGTTAATGTCCCTGTGAATTAGCACAATCAGCGTGTTTGACCTTTGCCTTGGGTTATGTTCAAAGCGTAGACCACCGGACGAATTCTGAGTACAGGGATGTTCTAGAATGACTTGTAAACCATGTCATCATTACTCGCCAGAGGTCTGTATAGGTCGCATACAGTACATGCACACTTATCTTGTTTTGGCAGCTGTTGATGTTGAATTGAAATCGAAACTCAGTCAGTGATCCTTCCGTGACCTTCCAGAGGAGGTCAATAGCAGCAAAGGACATGCTGCTCATTATTTGCATACATCTCTTTCAGCAAATCTATGTTAACTGCATGTAAGTATACGTGGCCTTTGCATACGAGTACACGAACAATGGCATATTTTTCCCATTTACTTTGGAGGCAGCCCGTTAATTGGTCACAGTTGAGTCCCTGGGCTTTTTCAATTAATGACAAAGGGACAGAGAAGATCAATATGGCACAGCCAGGGAGCGGCTCGATGACGTCCCACTCACCGCTGACCTTTTCCTCCACGCCAGATAGTCAGCCCTCTTTGGAGGATTATGGGTAATGAGGGAGGGATTCACACCGATCCRCTCTCAGAGAGCAATAGAAACAAAAGACGCCCAGGGGGCCATGGAGCTACTGATCTGATGCCTTTCTTGTGGAGAGGGAGGAGAGAGAGATCCCTGGCTGACTTAGAACACACCGCTCTGTTGCTTAGCTCCACCAGAGGCGTCATGCCCATAGGGAGCACAAGGGCACGTGCCCCCTCAGATTTGTCTTGTTTTATTTGAGATTGTTTCAGATGTTCAACTAATTACTAAACAGATTTTCTTTTCAAACCCACGTTTTATCGAAAATATACTAAACAAAAATATAAACGCAACATGTCAATTGTTGGTCCCATGTTTCCTGAGCTGAAATAAAAGATCCCAGACATTTTCAATATGCATACGCACAAAAAGCTTATTTCTCTAAAATGTTGTTCACAAATGTGTTACATCCCTGTTAGTGAGCATTTTCCCTTTGCCAAGATAATCCATCCACCTGACAGGTGTGGCATATAAATAAGATGATTAAACAGCATGATCATTCCTTGTGCTGGGGACACTAAAAAGCCACTCTAAAATGTGCAGTTTTGTCACACAGCACAATGCCATAGATGTTTCAAATTTTGATGGAGAGTGCAATTGGCATACTGACTGCAGGAATGTCCACCAGAGCTGTTGCCAGATAATTAAATGTTAATTTCTCTACCATAAGCTGCCTCCAACGTCATTTTAGAGAATTTGGCAGTATGTCGAACAGGTCTCAAAACCGCTGACAACGTGTAACCATGCCAGCCCAGGACCTCCACATCTGGCTTCTTCACCTGCGGGATGGTCTGAGATGAGCCACCCGAACAGCTGATGAACCTGTGGGTTTTCACAAGTGAAGAATTTCTGCACAAACTGTCAGAAACATCTTGGAGAAGGTGCACGTCGTCCTCACCAGAGTCTTGACCTGACTGCAGTTCGGCGTTGTAACCGACTTCAGTGTACAAATGCTCACCCTCAATGGCCACTGGCATGCTGGAGAAGGGTGCTCTCCATTGATTAATCCCGGTTTCAACTGTGGACAGTTTGTATGTGTCATGCGGGCGAGCGGTTTGCTGATGTCAACGTTCCTGGGGTTATGGAATGGGCAGGCATAAGCTACGAACAATGAACACAATTGCATTTTAGCGATGGCAATTTACATGCACAGAGATGCCGTAACGAGATTCTGAGTCCCATTGTCGTGCCTTTCATCCGCTGCCATCACCTCATGTTTCAGCATGATAATGCATGGCCCAATAATGCAAGGATCTGTACACAATTCCTGGAAGCTGAAAATGTTCCAGTTCTTCCATGGCCTGCATACTCACCAGACATGTCACCCATTGAGCATGTTTGGGATGCCCTGGATTGATGTGTACGACAGCGTGTTCCAGCTCCCACCAATATCCAGCAACTTCACACAGCCATTAAGAGTAGTGGGACAACATTCCACAGGCCACAATCAACAACCTGTTCAACTCTGTGCGAAGGAGATGTGTCGCGCTGCAAGAGGCAAATTGTGGTCACACCAGATACTGACTGGTTTTCTGATCCATGCCCCTACCTTTAAAAAAAAGTTATCTGTGACCAACAGATGCATAACTGTATTACCAGTCATGTGAAATCCATAGATTAGGGCCTAATGAATTTATTTCAATTGACTGATTTCCTTATATGAACTGTAACTCAGAAAGATCGACCACCAGCGGTATTTTGCAGAGGGGGCACACTGACTGGACCAGGCAAAGAGAGAGTGTAGAGTGATACACATAATGTCATATGTGGTCCTGTGTGGCTCAGTTGGTAGAGCATGGCGCTTGCAACGCCAGGGTTGTGGGTTCATTCCCCACGGGGGGACCAGGATGAATATGTATGAACTTTCCAATTTGTAAGTCGCTCTGGATAAGAGCATCTGCTAAATGACTAAAATGTAAAATGTTAAATGATAATGCTTRATTTGATTTAGCTGCCGGTGATGGGCAGGACACACAGGAAGTACGTTTGTAAATTAGGTCAAGCTATGTAGCCTATTGATTCCTTCTTGATGAATAAATGTCTTGTTGTTTCTCTGTAATACTAGCCACCTATACATTTTATGAAGTTAGCTTTAGCTAGCCAGCTAGATTGGTTCCCAATCTCCCAACCTCATAACTAGCTACCTAGCCATTTCAGGCTATCAATCAAGTTCGTCTGTGTTTGCTGGCAAGGTTGCTAGACTTGAAAAAAAAACAAGCAATTTCTAAATGAACTGAATAACACTATCAKTCCTTTCAATCTTTTACCTAGATTTTAGCAGAGATGCAAATTAAGATATTTAGATGCTTTAAAAATAGAAACACCAGTCTGGAAGATACAGAGGCATGCTTATATATGCAGAAAAATACTTGGTTTGAACATAATCTGGCAACAGAATGAATATGTGTGCATTAATTATGACGCCGTGATATGTGCCTGTAGTGGTGATGATGTGTGTCATTATCTCATTAACTGTGTTGGAATGTGRATGTAATATTCTAGGCATGTTAATGTACTATATATAGATGACACCCTCATTAAAATGACAATTATATACTGTACATATCATTTATTTTACATAGAATTAGGCATAATGATTATAGCTCCTGATTGCTGGAAAAATCTGTTTCAGGTGTTTGAAAAAGGCAAAATTCTCCAACCCCCTTCCTCCCATCCACACGTACTTCGTKACCCCTCTAAAATAGTAGATGTATGACGCCCCTTCCTGTGCCCATTACGTTTTGTTCCCATACGAAAGGAGGTTAATAAGAAACCCTCTGCCCAGTGCTGTTTCCCTGTGTTTAATTTAAAATTTTTGAGAAATATGATTGGTGGAGTTTTGTAGGASTGAATAACCAATGCAAGTGAAGATACTGGAGGCACATATAGTCCTATGTGTTGTTCATGGTAAGTGTTAGGCAGTGTTTCATCCTTAATGATGTCCATATTGTGTTGCTTGAGGACAAGGAAAGCATGCGTTACCATACCCCTCCCGTTGCCCATGGTTACAGAATAATTCACAACACCAATGAAGACATTTCATAAAAGAGCAGAGAAACATGACATATGCATGTACCGACTTGCACGCACACACACATTTGTTCATTGCAGTAAAGTTGATTTAGCTTGTTTGAAACACATCACATACAAGACAAAGCATTAGTGTTTCTTATGACAGTGGCAGCTCATTAATAATGGTGATTGTGCATTTAGGGAGGAGTTGTTTTTCATCCTTGGAACATGCAATTATTTTACAGCAAGCCTTTGATTTTATTCTATATAAAACTATTGTTTATAAGCATCAAGAATGACTTCTGAAAGTTTGTCTAATTACATTTCTCATTACCTATCAAATGTTTGGTCAGAAATAATTGGAATTAGAACCTCACACTCAGCATTCCCAACCACAAAACAATTTCTATAATCATAATAATAATAACTTATTAAACTTATGTAGCGCTTTTCATAATAGAAATCTCAACGAGCTTTATAATGGTTCGATATTTTTATTGACTCTGATGCTGAAGTGTCATTATTGGATATTTGCTCAACTTTTTCTTCTCGCTGTACACATTTTTAATGGATTTTTAAATTCAAACAAATTAGGCTAATGACGTTTTCTTCATCATGACCAGCAGCTCCATTACCGCTGCTTTAGTGTTAAAACAATCATTTTACCCTGGCATCCTCCGCTGAATTCATTATTGTTATAGTTCATGGAGACATTTTATTGTCTCCTCCTTGTCACAGCAGCATTCACTGGTTGGGTTCCATTATTTACCACATGAATATTCATCTCATTAGAAAACAAAACAGAAAACCCTTTTCTCTCCAGGCTTTAAGCGTTTAATTGATATGCCCTTTTTAGTGGCCATGCAGATGAGATGAGTGTTTATGAAGAACATTCACCCGTCTCTCCTGGAAGTGACCTATTCAGTTGGAGTTCAATGGATATGTACAATACAATCGATACGACTGATAAGGATACATCACAGAAGACTTAAGCCTACTCTTATTTTCACTGTGAAGGTAGAGAGACTCGCRTCTTCGATGTGCAACTTCTCCAATGGGACCAGAGATAAGTGTAACACTGGGATCACAAAGTGATGAGATTGATCTCCCTCTCTCCTSCTCCCTCTCCCTCACTCTCTTCCTCTCTGTTGTGTTTCTACAGTGAGCTCTGAGAATCACTCATGCCCAGCTGTCAGCCAGCTCCTACCCTGAACCCGCATCAGTCAGTGCTGGCTGGCAATGCGTGAAAGACGCCCATTTTATGACAGAGGAAACAATTGGGCAGAATTAATCATGGTGCCGCCCTGACTTTTTCTCCCGGACTGGTGCAATTTAGAAAGGAGATGCATAGCTGGAGTGGGGATAAACATCCAAAAGTACAAGCCCAATTCTGCCTCCACAAGATATACTGCCGTGGTTGCCTCTGAAAGTTCATCCATTAGCTGCGCACCGTGCTTTAAACGGAGCCATCCGGGATAATTCATTTGTGGACTTTACTGCTCATATCCCGGCATTCTGATGCAAACACTGATTCAAATGCGTTCAGGCGGCCTGGCAAGCTGCTTGGGCTCGCTGCGGAGGCCTGTTGCGTGAGGACGGTTGTGTGTGTGTTTCTCCGTTACCTGATAAAATAACCTTCAGACACCTGGGAATCTAATGATGGAGAGCTCCGGTGTGAGTGATGGCTCCCGCTGCTCGGTCCTTTGCAGACAAATTACCATCCTCTGTCCCACTGATGTGCCTGCCCACGGCACGCTTTGTTCATTCGCTTAACTTCTGTCTCGCTCCATTGCTCTCTCTCTGTGCTGATCTGCTCACATGATAGGCACCCATTGACTGCATGTCTGTTGGATACTGCCGACTAGGCCATCATATAGCACTTGCTATCAGCCGTAGGCAATCTCTCATGTTTTAGTATAGCAGAGATGAACTGAGATTGCCATTCAGTGCTATTGTACTTCCTGCTAAAGCATTGAGCCAGACTTGTAGGATTAACTTGCAACTTCTCAAGCAAGTAGGGTGAAGTGGATCAAGCAGGGAAGAAGCTGGTTCCCAATAAAGCATATAACATTTGAAAATGGAACTGAGCCAATTTACCGTGAGAGTTTTTCCCCTTTCGGCACCATGTAGCTAGTAGTGACGGAGGTGGAAGGAGAGGCGTTTTAAACCACTGCAGGGTTAAGGTCTGGCTGTAGTGAAAACAGCTAGTCATTGAAACTGGAGTTATGAGAGCATGGGCCACCACTCTCCGAGAGAGGAAATGTCTATTATTGAGTGTACTTCACCTTGGCGCCAACCTGCCGCCCCACGCTGCTCTGCTCTTAGCCACTGCGGACCACAGTGTGGAAATGCGAAGGCCACTGTAGAGGGCCTCCGTTGGAAGAGCAGAGCGCTTGCTCAACGCCATCGTTGAGGGTTTGATTCACATCCGGGGACCAGTACGAAAAAGTAAGAAAATGTATGCAATCACTATTGTAAGTCGCTCTGGATAAGAGCGTCTGCTAAATGATTCAAATCAAATTGTATTGGTCACATACACATATTTAGTAAATGCTATTGCGTGTGTAGCGAAATGCTTGTGTTCCTATCTCCAACAGTACAGTAGTATCTAACAATTCACAACAATACACAAATCTAAAAGTAAAAGAAGTGAATTAAGAAATATATAGATATTAGGACGATCAATGTCAGAGTGGCTTTGACTAAATACAGTAGAATAGAATACAGTATATACATATGAGATGAGTACAGCAGTATGTAAACATTATTAAAGTGACTAGTGTTCCATTATTAAAGTGGCCAGTAATTCCATGTATGTAGGGCAGCAACCTCTAAAGTGCAGGGTTGATGGCTATTTAACAGTCTGATGGCCTTGACATAGAAGCAGTTTTTCAGTCTCTCAGTCCCAGGTTTGATGCACCTGGAAGGATGATAGTGGGGTGAACAGGCCGTGGCTCGGGTGGTTGATTATATTTTTGGCCTTCCTGTGACATCAGGCGCTGTAGGTGTCCTGGAGGGCAAGCAGTGCGCCCTTGGTGATGCGTTGGGCAAACCGTACCCCCCTCTGGAGAGCGCTGCGGTTGTGGGCGGTGCAGTTTCCGTACCAGGCGCTGATACAGCCCGACAGGATGATCTCAATTGTGCATCTGTAAAAGTTTTTGAGAGTCTTAGGGGCCAAGACAAATTTCTTCAGCCTCCGAAGTTTGAAGAGGCACTGTTGCGCCTTCTTCACCACACTGTCAGGCAAAAATCAGTTTTACCAAATCTTTGCTGATGATACAACAGTGGTAGGCTTGATCACCGACAACGATGAGACGGCCTATAGGGAGGAGGACAGAGAACTGGCAGTGTGGTGCAAGGACGACAACCTTTCCCTCAATGTGAGCAAGACAAAGGAGCTGATCGTGGAATACAGGAAAAGGCGGGCCGAACAGGCCCCCATTAACATCGACGGGGCTGTAGTGGAACGGGTCAAGAGTTTCAAGTTCCTTAGTGTCCACATCACCAACAAACTAACATGGTCCAAACATACCAAGGCAGTCGTGAAGAGGGCACGACAAAACCTTTTTCCCCTCAGGTGACTGAAAAGATTTGACATGGGTCCCCAGATCCTCAAAAGGTTCTACAGCTGCACCATCGAGAGCATCCTGACTGGCTGCATCACCACCTGGTATGGCAACTGCTCGGCATCTGACCGTAAGGYGCTACAGAGGGTAGTGCCAACGGCCCAGTACATCACTGGGGCTAAGCTTCCTGCCATCCAGGAYCTATATAATAGGCTGTGTCAGAGGAAAGCCCATAAAAGTGTCAGAGACTCCAGTCACCCAAGTTATAAACTGTTTTCTATTCTACCGCACGGCAAGCGGTACTGGAGTACCAAGTCTAGGACAAAAAGTCTCCTTAACAGCTTCTACCCCCAAGCCATAAGACTGCTGAACAATTAATCAAATGGCCACCGGACAATTTACATTGACTCCCCTTCCCTTTTGTACACTGCTGCTACTCGCTGTTTATTATCTATGCATAGTCACTACACCCCCACCTACATGTACAAATGACCTCAACTAACCTGTACTCCCGCACACTGACTCGGTACCGGTGCCCCCTGTATATAGCCTCGTTATTGTTATTCYTATTGTGTYACTTTTTATTATTACTTTTTATTTTAGTCTACATGGTAAATAATTTCTTAACTCTTCTTGAACTGCGGTGTTGGGTTAAGGGCTTGTAAGTAAGCATTTCACGGTAAAGTCTACACTTGTTGTATTCGGCGCATGTGASAAATAATAATAATATAGTTTGATTTGGTTTTGATTTGATTTGACTTTTGTCTGTGTGGGTGGACCAATTCAGATTGTCAGTGATGTGTACACCGAGGAACTTGAAGCTTTCCACCTTCTCCACTGTGGTCCCATCGATGTGGATAGGGGCGTGCTCCCTCTGCTGTTTCCTGAAGTCCACGATCAGCTCCTTCATTTTGTATCCATCATTTTGTTCATTTCATTTTCTTGGCACCACTCCACCAGGGCCCTCACCTCCTCCCTGTAGGTTGTCTCGTCAATGTTGGTAATCAGGCCKACTACTGTTGTGTCGTCTGCAAACTTGATGATTGAGTTGGAGGCGTGCATGGCCACGCAGTCATGGGTGAACAGGGAGTACAGGAGGGGGCTGAGCATACACCCTTGTGGGGCCCATGTGTTGAGGATCAGTGAAGTGGAGGTTTTGTTTCCTACCTTCACCACCTGGGGGTGGCACATCAGGAAGTGTCAAGACCCAGTTGCACAGGGCGGGGTTCAGATCCAGGGCATCAAGCTTAATGATGAGCTTAGAGGGTACAATGGTGTTGAAGGCAGAGGTATAGTCAATGAACAGCATTCTGACTTAGCTATTCCTCTTGTCAAGATGGGATATGGTAGTGTGCAGTGCGGTGGCGATTGCATCATCTGTGGCTCTATTGGGGCGTTAAAGCAAGTTGACGTGGGTCTAGGGAGCCAGGTAAAGTGATATGATCCTTAACTAGCCTCTCAAAGCACTTCATGGTGACAGAAGTGATAGTCATTTAGTTCAGTTACCTTTGTTTTCTTGGGTACAGGAACAATGGTGGACATCTTGAAGCAAGTGGGGACAGCAGACTGGGACAGGGTGTCAAGCTTCGAAGAGTGATAGGTGTGGAGTCAGGCGCAGAKWGCAGAGGATTCGGAAAAAAACATTTATTCCGGAAACAATCACAGCGAAAGAGGGTGACGCCGAACACAGGCGTAAAACACTCCAAATAGTACAACACCGGTACACACGCTGAACATCGGAAAATAAATGAAATGACACTCGTGTACCAAAAAACAGCAAACAAGCCCGCACAAACACAGGCGGGCCAACTGAACTTAAATACCCCACCCAAAACCCCAAACAAGAAACCAATTAGACCAAACTAAACGAAAAGTGGAAAAAGGGATCGGTGGCAGCTAGTAGACCGGTGACGACGACCGCCGAGCGCCACCCGAACGGGAAGGGGAGCCACCTTCGGTGATAGTCGTGACACAGGGAGAGATTGAATATGTCCGTAAACACTCCAGCCAGCTGGTCTGCGCATGCTCTGAGGAAGCGTTTAGTGTGAAGCGTTTAGTGTATCCCCTCATGTAAATGAGAGGATACTGGAGCTCAATCTTGCCAGGAATTGATTTTTTTGCATGGATACAGAATGTGCCATGTTTGGAAAGTATCTCAGCACTTAAAGGAGTTGATGTGATTCTTCAGGGTTGTTATTATTTTCCCATTTAGGGCAGTTAAAACTCCTTCGGTATCGGTGTCCCTTCCACGGGACGGTTGAGCTAACGTAGGCTCATTAGCCTGAGGTTGTAAGTAACAAGAACATTTCCCAAGACATAGACTTGAGTATGTAATTTCAGCCGAAAATTGAAAAACAGGGGCGAACAATTAGCCTCGCAGTATATCCATATCATTTTATTAGCCAATATATTAGCACCTTTCAGCACCGTTTTTTGCAGTAGTTCTTTACCAGAGTTGTTTATTATTAATCTAGCAGGTCCTGACTTCCAGAGATCTATAATTCGGTTGCGGAGTGGTAGCCTGCTGTAATCAGCAAAGTGGGGTCAGTTTTTACTTTCCTGCTTTATTCTTCCAGCTTCCCTTATGAAGCCCTCCCAATCGCCACCTCGTTAATTCGGCATCTAAAACTCCTATCATGTTTTATTAAATATTTCTAGTGGCTGTGGAATGGAACTACTATCCTGCCACCAGCAATTAATTAAAGGGAATAGGGAAGCAGCGGTAACACTCGGATGGAAGCAGTGAGGGATGAATGATGGATCAGGTAATGTAATATATTGTAGTTAAGACCGCTCTCGCTGTGTTGTTTTAACCACCAGACACCAGTGGCACGATTTAGTCTAAATCAACTGCTGTCAATGTTAATGTCCATCATAGCTGATAGATAGAAACGTTTAAACATCACACTTACCCATGTAAAAACACTTGTGTAAAGTACCCATTGCTCATTACTGATCATGCGGGTGCACTGTTAAGATTTTGAGTCATGACATAGCACAGCTGCCTGTCATCTAATACTGGGACATGTTGTAAATGTACTCTTTCCCTTTTATTTAGACAATGAAAATGTAGTCAAAGAGTTTACGGCACAGCCAAAAGYCCTATGGCCAGCGTATTGTGATCTACTGTGATAGTGTATCGATATAGACTAGAGGGACCCACCTGTTGCAGTGTATAGCCTCTGCTAGTTGACCTTTTCTACATTTTATGTGGCCTAAGGCTCTTCTCTAACCTGAATTAAGCAATGAGGAGAATTGACATCTTAAGCAGGATCATTTCCTGGAACAACTTGTCTCGGGGCTATAGATMCAAGCCCCACATAAATTTGACATATTTGGTATGGAAGTTTTGTGGCTGAGATTGAAAGAGTTTCTGAAGTTGCAGTGATTTCCTGCGTGACTGTTTTCAAAGGGAGAGACACCATTGGGGCAAATTTCATTACACTCTCTGATCTCTGCAAGCCATCTCAGTACAGATCGCAGATACGTTCTGAGGCTTTAAACTCGGCAATTACCTTTTTTTCGGACTCTTTTATGATGTTATTTCCCCTATTTTTATTGGGTTGTGGTTCGTTTGGACTGACAATGATGAAGAGATTTGGATTTAGATTAAACATGGATTAAGATTAAACATGGATTAAGATTAAACATGGATTAAGATTAAACATATTGGGGGTGGCAGGTAGCCAGTAACCGAAATGTAACATTTTTACAAGGTAAAAATCTGTTTTTCTGCCCCTGAACAAGGCAGTTGTTCCGGTAGGCCATCATTGTAAATGAGAACTTGTTTTTAACTGACTTGCCAAGTTAATTAAATAAAGGTTAAATATAATTATTTTTAAAAAGACTGTTTCTTAATGTAGATCTAGTTATAACCTAACTAGAGCCTGAGCCACGTCACATGCTAAAGAAAAACTCTGTGTCCTAGTAACTCTGTCTTTGGCAGCTTTCACTCTACAGGTCCACAGGGGGAGAACAGCAGCGACACTCTCCATGGTGATGCACCGGAACGCCCCTCTCTTCCCTCTCGTCACTCCTTTGACCTGTCAGACTTTTTACTCAGCCAAATACACCACGCTGCAGCATTACACTATTCAATCAGAATGACTCACCTTTGTGCCTTAGAGAGAACCATGTACTGACAGGGAGAGACGGGGGAGAGAGAGAGAGGCCGAGAGAGAGAGACACACTCACAGACAAAAAAAGCAGAAACAAAAAGAGAGAGATGCAATGGCCATGCATCGTGCCTAAGAACAGCCCTTAGCCGTGGTATATTGGCCATATACCACACCCCCTCGTGTCTTATTGCTTAATTATACAACGGGTGGGTCTAATCCTGAATGCGGATTAGTTAAAACCGCATTCCAGCCAGTTTCTATTCCAGAAGTTACCCCGACTAAATCTATGATGTTAAAATGCCTATTTACTCTGTTCCATCTATGCCTAATGACTCCCGTGCCAATATATCCTAAAAAAAACTGGCTTCTCGGGCATTATCACTTAAATACATACCTTAGCGGATGCCGTTTCACACGCTTGAGGCTTTAGTACATGTAGAGCTCCTGCCTGTCGMYCTTGTTGACGGACCTGTGTAAGCCTGTTGGTATTCTGTTCTACAGCACCACAGGCCTGCGTTGAAGACCAGGAAGGGACTGTATAACAGCTTAGGCCATGTACCTCTCATCAAGAATGTCTACATCCCATTCTATRGCACTGTACCCAGAGGTGTATGTTAGTAGGATGAGAGTCCATAGGATCAACCACTACTTGATAGAAGGCCTGTTCCCCCTCAAGTAGCTAGCTATGTGTCTAATACCTCTGTAGGGACTATTCATACTGCAAAGATGGCTTGTTTGAAAGGGATAAAAAATAGCAACCTCTCCAGGAAATAAGCTATATGGATGGAGTATTATACTGTAGGCCCATGAGGCTGAAAGACAGACTCTAGTGGTGGTATGACATCATCAGCATTGCAGGAAGCTTTCTGCTCCTCTTTCCTTTCGCACCAGCCTCCTCTGAATTACAGTCTGTAGAGTGAGCAATAACATTATGCATGTATACAGTGAAGTTTCAATTATGCATTGTATGTGCAGAGGCTAATTTATCTGTGAGATGAAATCAAGGAATCAAGGAAATGTATTCAGCGTGCTTCCACATTTTTTAAATGTGACCTTTATTTAACTAGGCAAGTCAGTTAAGAACAAATTATTATTTACTGACACCCTACCGGGGAACAGTGGGTTAACTGCCTTGTTCAGGGGTAGAACGACAGATCTTTTGCTTTGTCAGCTCGGGGATTCGATTCAGCAACCTTTCAGTTACTGGCCCAACGCTCTACCCACTAGGCTACCTGCCGCCCCTATTATTAAAAGAAGCCATTTATATTGATTGCTAAACAGAGAATGGAAACAAACCTTAAAGAAAAAATGACTTTCACTGCAGCCGGGGTGATTATGGCACAGGGAATATTGTAAGAAGATGACTGCTGTTTAGCAGGCAAATGCCTCCAATTATCAGGTACATGGCCCAACTATTAAACTATGCAATTAAGGCGTGATTGTCTCATCACACCAGCAGGTAGCTATTACTGCCGTCTCTCATGCCTCTTAGTGAACCATGAAAAAAATCATTGCACTTACACTACCGCTGTACTTTACGAGCCTAGCTACCTACCTACTTAACCCAATCCCAAAAAATGCCATCAATTATTAAGAGGTAGAGTCGGGGGAAAGGTAGACGGACGGGGACCCTTGTGGGGGCACGTGGTTATCAAAGCCTTTTAGCGGGAGTTGTCGGTGAATGATTCATAATTGACGCCGTCATTTGTCCCCATTTTCTGTTCACAAAGAGCACTCAGCTCTATAATATAAATCACCCCTCATTAGCATACAGCCAAACGCCTAATGCTCTATTGTGACGAGCAGGTTTCTTTGGTGGCGTGTGTTTATTGGCCGGCAAGAGCTCTCTTCATGTTCTCACGCTTATTATAAACTGGGTGGTTCGAACCCTGAATGCTGATTGGCTGACAGCCGTGGTATATCAGACTGAATACCATGGGTATGACAAAACATTTATTTTTTCTGCTCTAATTATGTTGGTAACCAGTTTATAATAGCAATAAGGCACCTCGGGGGTTTATGGTATATGGCCAATATACCACAGCGAAGGGCTGGACCCAGGCACTCCGCCATGCATCGTGCCTAAGAACAGCCCTTAGCCGTGGTATATTGGCCATATACCACACCCCCTCGTGCCTTATTGCTTAATTTTACAACGGGTGGGTCTAATCCTGAATGCTGATTAGTTAAAACCGCATTCCAGCCAGTTTCTATTCCAGAAGTTACCATCGGCTAAATCTACGACGTTAAAATGCCTATTTACTCTGTTCCATCTATGCCTAATGACTCCCGTGCCAATATATCCTAAAGAAAACTGGCTTCTCGGGCATTAGCACTTAAATACATACCTTAGCGGATGCCGTTTCACACGCTTGAGGCTTTAGTACATGTAGAGCTCCTGCCTGTCGATCTTGTTGACGGACCTGTGTAAGCCTGTTGGTATTCTGTTCTACAGCACCACAGGCCTGCGTTGAAGACCAGGAAGGGACTGTATAACAGCTTAGGCCATGTACCTCTCATCAAGAATGTCTACATCCCATTCTATAGCACTGTACCCAGAGGTGTATGTTAGTAGGATGAGAGTCCATAGGATCAACCACTACTTGATAGAAGGCCTGTTCCCCCTCAAGTAGCTAGCTATGTGTCTAATACCTCTGGAGGGACTATTCATACTGCAAAGATGGCTTGTTTGAAAGGGATAAAAAATAGCAACCTTTCCAGGAAATAAGCTATATGGATGGTATTATACTGTAGGCCCATGAGGCTGAAAGACAGACTAGTGGTGGTATGACATCATCAGCATTGCAGGAAGCTTTCTGCTCCTCTTTCCTTTCGCACCAGCCTCCTCTGAATTACAGTATGTACAGTGAGCAATAATATTATGCATGTATACAGTGGAGTTTCAATTATGCATTGTATGTGCAGAGGCTACTCTCTGTTTACCATATATGCGTAGTCACTTTAACTATACATTCACGCACATATTACCTCAACTAGCCCGACTTACCGGTGCACCCACACATTGGCTACCTGGACTATTTGCATTGTGCCCCGTCACCCCCCACCCGCCAACCCCCTCTTTTACGCTGCTGCTACTCTCTGTTTATCATATATGCATAGTCACTTTAACTATACCTACATGTACATATTACCTCAATTACCTCGACTAACCGGTGCCCCCGCACATTGACTCTGTACCGGTACCACCTGTGTATGGCCTCGCTACTGTTATTTTCACTGTCATTTTACTGTTTCCTTTTTCTTTTGTATTTCTTTACAAAACTATTGTTTACCTAATACCWATTTTTTTACTTAAAAATTGCACTGTTGGTTAGGGCTTGTAAGTAAGCATTTCACTGTAAGGTCTACACCTGTTGTATTCGGCGCACCTGATCTGCGAGATGAAATCAAGGAATCAAGGAAATTGACTTAGTGCGCTTCCACATGTGCCTTGTATGGCCCACATCCTGGAGTGTTTGATACCGTGATCTGTGCTATAAAGCATGTGTGACTATCCCTGGCTGAAAAGAATCCTGGACCTGCGTGAGTAACGGATCAAAGATCCAGGACCAGAGTACAATGCATGGTGATGCGGCAGTGTGAGTCATGTGGAACTTTTTGCCCTTTATAAAAAGCTAGGTTGCTAGCGTCATGTAGAATATGCCTATCGCAAATCACACCCTGAAATGGTTATTTTCAGGTCTTGTAAAAGCAAAATGTATTTTGTAGAATTYTCACAAACGTTCCAGGGCATTTCCATCTTAGAGGACACATGAGCAGCAACATGTGAAGTTCATAGGAGCATTTGACAGAAATAAACTCTCCGGGAAGAAGAAGGACAGGGGTGTATGTTTCATGATTAACGACTCATGGTGTAATTATAACAACATACAGGAACTCCAGTCCTTTTGTTCACCTGACTTACAATTCCTCACAATCAGATGCCGACAGTATTGTCTCCCAAGAAAATTCTCGTCGGTTATTGTCACAGCCATGTTTATACCCCCTCAAACCGATACCACGACGGCCATCAAGGAACTTCACTGAACTTTATGCAAACTGGAAACCATATATCCTGAGGCTGCATTTATTGTAGCTGTGGATTTTAACAAAGCAAATTTGAGAACAAGGGTACCTAAATTCTATCAGCATATTGATTGTAGTACTTGCACTGGCAAAACACTGGATCACTGCTACTCTAACTTCCGCGATGTATACAAGGCCCTCCACCGCCCTCCTTTCGGCAAATCTGACCACGACTCCATTTTTCTACTTCCTTCCTATAGGCAGAAACTCAAACACGATGTACCCGTGATAAGGACTTTTCAACGCTGGTCTGACCARTCGGAATCCACGCTTCAAGATTGTTTTGATCACGTGGACTGGGACATGTTCCGGGTAGCCTCAGACAATAATATTGATTTATACACTGATTCGGTGAGTGAGTTTATAAGGAAGTGCATAGGAGATGTTGTACCCACTGTGACTATTAAAACCTACCCTCACCAGAAACCGTGGATAGATGGCGGCATTCGCGCAAAACTGCGAAATGTGGTGCGAACCACCACATTTAACCATGGAAAGGTGACTACAAACAGTGTAGTTATTCCCTCCGCAAGGCATTCAAACATGTGAAATGTCAGTATAGAGACATAGTGGACGTGCAATTCAACGGCTCAGACACGAGATGTATGTGGCAGGGTCTACAGACAATAACGGACTACAAAGAGAAAACCAACCACGTCACAGACACCAACGTCTTGCTTCCAGACAAACTAAACACCTTCTTTGCCCRCTTTGAGGATAATATAGTGCCACCGACGCGGCCCGCTACCAAGGACTGTGGGCTCTCCTTCTCCGTGGCCGACGTGAGTAGGACATTTCAACGTGTCAACTCTCGCAAGGCTGCCGGCGCAGATGGGTCCCTAGCCGCGTACTCAGTGCATGCGCAGACCAGCTGGCTGGTGTGTTTACGGACATATTCAATCTGCTGTCCCCACATGCTTTAAGATGGCCACCCTTGTTCCTGTACCCAAGAAGGCAAAGGTAACTGAACTAAATGACTATATCCCCGTAGCACTACCTTCTGTCATCACGGGGCGGCAGGTAGCCTAGTGGTTAGAGCGTTGGACTAGTAACCAAAAGGTTGCAAGATTGAATCCCCGAGCTGGCAAGGTAAAAATCTGTTGTTCTGCCCCTGAACAAGGCAGTTAACCCACTGTTCCTAGTCCGTCATTGAAAATAACAGTTTGTGCTTAACTGACTTGCCTTGTTAAAAAAAATAAAAAATGAAGTGCTTTGAAAGATTAATCAAGGATCGTATCACCTCCACCTTACCTGTCACCCTAGACCCACTTCAATTTGTGTACCACCCCAATAGCTCCAAAGATGATGCAATTGCCATCACACTGCCCTATCCCATCTTGACAAGAGGAATACCTATGTAAGAATGCTGTTCATTGACTATAGCTCAGCATTCAACACCATAGTACCCTCCAAGCTCATCAATAAGCTTGAGGCCCTGGGTCTCAACCCTGCCCTGTGCAATTGGGTCCTGGACTTCTTGATGGGCCACCCCCAGGTGGTGAAGGTAGAAAACAACATCTCCACTTCGCTGATATTAAACACAGGGGGCCGACAAGGGTGCGTGCTAACCCTCCTTCTCTACTCCCTGTTCACCCATGACTGCGTGGCCATGCACGCCTACAACTCAATCATCTAGTTTTGATGAGGCTTGATGAAGGCTTGATTACCTACAACCACAAGACAGCCTACAGGGAGGAGGTGAGGGCACTCGGAGTGTGGTGTCAGGAAAACAACCTTTCACTCAACATCAACAAAACAAAGGATCTGATCGTGGACTTCAGGAAACAGCAGAGGGAGCACCCCCCTATCCACATCGAAGGGACAATAGTGGAGAAGGTGGAAAGTTTGAAGTTCCTCGGCGTACACAGAGGGTGGTGCGGTCTGCACAACGCATCACCGGGGGCGAACTACCTGCCCTCCAAGACACCTACAGCACCTGATGTCACAGGAAGGCCAAAAAGTTAATCAAGGACAAAAACCACCCAAGCCATTGCCTGTTTACCCCGCTACCATCCAGAAGGTGAGGTCAGTACAGGTGCATCAAAGCTGGGACCGAGAGACTGAAAACAGCTTCTATCTCAAAGCCATCAGACTGCTAAACAGCCATCACTAACTCAGAGAGGCTGCTGCCTACATTGAGACCCAATCACTGGCCACTTTAATAAATGGATCACTAGTCACTTTATACAATGCACTCTAAATAATGCCACTTTAATAATGTTTACATATCTTACATTTCTCATCTCATATGTATATACTGTACCTTATACTTCCTATTGCCACTTGCCTATGCCACTCGGCCACCGCTCATCCATATATTGATATGTACGTATTCTTATTCCATCCCTTTAGATTTGTTTGTATTGGGTAGTTGTTGGGGAATTGTTAGATCACTTGTTAGATATTACTGCACTATCGGAACTAGAAGCACAAGCATTTCACTASACTCGCATTAACATCTGCTAACCATGTGTATGTGACCAATAACATTTGATTTGATTTGATTTGATTCATATACATTATTTATTCATTTTTCTGTGAGGCACTTAGCTTAGCATGGCAGTGCTGGTAGCAAAGCTAGCAAAGCTAAAGGTTGACTGCACACGGGTTTTGGTGGGTTGGTCAAAGCAGGGAATTGTACCGCTTTATACAGTAGTTTAAGTCTTAGGATCCGGCGAAGCGTGTAAAAATGTTATGGCTCTCTGAAGATATCCTCAGTCAGTAGTTTATGGACAGTATGTGCTAGCTTTTCATGAATGTACAATTTTGGATTAGTCAAGTGAAAACCTGCAGTGACATTGGTGTCTACAATCTATTTTCCATGTTGTTGCTTAGCTCTGGTGAAAAGAATGGGTTTGCATTGTAATTTAAATTTATTCACCGACACATTCTAACATTTTTATGAATAGATTAACAGGACAAGGTAGGGCCTGAGGGCTCACTGTCTGAGAGTAGGCGGGTGACCTGGGGAAGGAGAGAATGGAGTGTAAAAAAAAAATCTGGTCAAAAGTAATGCACTATATAGGCAGTATGGTGCCATTTGGAATGTACCTGATTAATGTCCAGTCCGTAGCCTTAAAAATGCCCAAACCCACACTGAAGAAAGAGAGAGCTCTCCCCTTTTCATCCATTCTCCACCATCACTCTGTTTTGTCTTCCTTCTTCTCTGCTCGGAGGCAGTTTCACTTAGCAGGGTCAAAGAAGAAGAATAACACCAAGATGCAATAAAGAGCTAAGCCATACGAAAAGAGTATTGCCTTCCTCTTAAATCCTCTACTCAAGTCCATTTTGGTTGCTTTCTTGTGCTGGAATGATCCGTCTCTTTAAAGGCCACATCCACAGGATTTGTTATCATTATCCTTTGGGCCACAAAAGACGTTTAGGCCTAGCCTATTTTTCTTTAAAATGTCAGAGCAATCTGAGAGTGAGTTGAATCACGACCTTATAAGGTAATGCACTGATAACTCCTAAATTGAGCTTCCCTAGTAAGAGTCAAATGAAATTTGAACTTCAGGATGTAAGGTCATGGGTGTATTATTTTGTCGTTATAGTTTGTCATATCAAGATGAATCGAGTTGGGATTTTTTTTTCTTCCCATTTACCATTAGAAGGGCAAAGGCAAATATTTGTATTCATAAAAAAGGAACTGGAATGATGCACAGCTGTCCCATAGATTTTTGGTTTATCCATAGATAATATATAATTCCATATATACACTGAGTGTACAAAACATTAGGAACAACTTCCTAATATTGAGTTACACCACCCCTTTTACCCTCAGAACTTGACACAAACCGGTGCGCCTGGCACCCACTACCATACCCTGTTCAAAGGCACATCTTTTGTCTTGCCCATTCACCCTCTGAATGCAACACATACACAATCCATGTCTCAATTGTCTCAAAGCTTAAACCCCTCCTTCTTCTTTAACCCCTCCTTCATCTACACTGATTGAAGTGGATTTAACAAGTGACGTCAATAAGGGATCATAGCTTTCACCTGGATTCACCTGGTCAGTCTATGATATGGAAAGAGCAGATGTTCATAATATTTTGTCTACTCAGTGTATATCCACACACTCATATACAGCCCCTCTCTCTCTCTCTCTACACACACACTGCGGGGTCTGAACACACTGTGGACCCTGAACTGTGGGGTTCAGGGTCTATGGGAGATTGATATGGCAACAGCTCCTGCTGTGGTGGATCAGTCTGGTGGATTCTGCTCAGCGTGTTTCGCAATCTACAGTATGTGTTTTAGACGGGCAGGGAGTGAGTGACGGAGGGACGGTGGGAGGGTGAGTGAGGGAAGGAGATGGAGGGGGAAAGAGGGAGAGAGGGGGAGGGAGAGGAGAGAGGGAGAGACGCTATAATGGTGTGTGGAAGAGTGGAATGAAGCAGAGAGTTCGTCAAGCTTGATGACATTAAGAAGAGGGTATAGGGAAGACAGAGAGTTCTTGTTGAGGTTTTAAGGAGACATTCAATGGATTGTCAGTCAGTGGATTATTTGACTTTCCCAGTCTGAGTCAGCCACCAGAGATTATGATGAATTCATTGTGAATTAATTGAATACAAACTAATACCAAATTATTGCAAACACCCCTGCTGTATAGCCTCAATAGAATAACACGCATTGTAATCAAATGGCCTAGAACGGCAGCCATTAAGAGAGTGTCTGACTGCCTTTGTAAATCCAGTGAGATTGAATATAACACCTTTGTTTTTCACAAATTTACAGAGGTGTGTAATTAATACCTTAATCTGTTCAATTGCATTTGGGCTATAATCGTATTGTTTTCTGTGAAGAGAGGTAGGATTTATTTCACACTGGTGCTGAGCCTTGATCCGTTGTTTTTGAAGAGAAAATAAATGGGTGGTGTTATATGACACCTGTAGAGGCTTGAAGGCTTCGTGACTGTCATTTTTATTTGGGGGGGGGGGGGGGTAAATTTATTTCCCCCGTTGGACCAGAGCTATTCAAACCCATTTACCTCTCGCCTAATGTTTTAGTGCAACTCTGTGTGAAATTGGCCGCTATTTGATTATACTGTAAGTCTCTCACTTATAAAAATGGACTCTCCCTAATCAGGAAGTGATTTCATTTCCCAGTGTTGGGGAGTCTGTGGCTATTAAGCATTWCTCACACTGCAGGCCTTAATGATCAAATCAGTTTTGTTTTTCAAATCCGTTTGGTACTACTTACTGTCCAAACAGCAAGTTACAAGTGACCAATCAGATTTGTGTGTGTTCAGACAGCAGTCATTTGCTGACATAGCTACATTAGTTGTCATAGTAACGACGGGTGTGTGCGCAGTGGTGTAGGCTGATTGGTGGTGATGCTCATGGTTCCTATCACTCAGAAGTTATGTAGGAAGCTAAGGTGACAACAATGCCTGCCATGGACGTTTCCTAGTTGCTTTGAATGTTGAAAATCATAGTGTGGGAACATTTTTAAAGCCTCAAAGGATAAGATGATGCAACCTTCAAAATGAATCCTTTTGGTTAGCCACAGCAGTCAACTAGCTAGCTAGGTAGCTGTTTAACTTTCCAGCACATTCACTCATTTGTTTGTAAACAATTAACAAGCTAGTTAGCTACCACATGTTCTTGTTAAACCGTCAACAGAGTAGATAGCAAGCAACAAGATATGCCAAATAGGGAAAATAAATTAGATCTGACTGTTCAGAAACAAGTCACATGGCCAGGAATCAGATTTTTATCTGACTTCAAACCATCTGCGAAGGTGGTTTGAAATATCAGATTCCATGTGCTTTTTGGCTGCTCAGACTGCAGGAAAACGAAGCGATTGTAATCGGATAGGCAAATAAATATGATTTGAGTCACTTCAAACTGCCAATGTGAACAAGGCTTTACAGCGTTCCAAGCTTTTAGAGCCAAAATGGATCCTTGGTGCCCAGTTATTATCTCTTATGTGGCACAGAAAAGTGAAACAACCAGGCAGATAACCAGCAACTGAGTGACAACTTCCTCTCCTTGCCTTAAAGGGAAAATCCACTCCAAAACGATCTATTTATATGATTTTCATTAGTCCACTGTTGATACAGTCCCAAAATGTTTTGCATGTCAGCAGTCAAGTTTTTAAGATATTGAAGAAGGAAAGTGTCACCGGCCACATCACGATGATGCACAATGCGTGGATTTCCCCTTTAAGTAGATAAAGGTCCTTCCTTCAGACGCCGTCTCTCATTAGCAACGTTCGGTTGTACTGCACTACTTTGAGGAGTATAGCCACAATTTATGGGCGGCATAAATATGGCAGGTGGGACTTGAAAGCGTTGAAATGAGCATGTTATGATCTTAATACGCCTAACTGTCCACAAGTCCTGTCTTTGATTACATCCATACATGGTAATGCCAACGAAGCGCTGAAGGTCCTCTGTTCAATTCTAGATACTGTTGCTAATGAAATTCCAGTTGCAACCGACACTTGATTGTAGTTTAATAGAGTAATAATATATGCCATTTAGCAGATGCTTTTACCCAAAACGACTTATACAATAGAGTCCTCTAATTGTGTAACATTCCAGATTCCAGRGATTGTCAATCCAAAGGCTGCCGGGGCTACATGAATACTATAGTTGGACATTAGTGTAGTGGCCATAATGCTGTGGCGAAGGTTGACAGACGGTGACAGAGAGAGGGAGCAGCCAGGTATGGCCTCTTGTCTCCCGTACAGCCATCAGGATTTACCCCAATACACTATGACAACATGGACGTTGTGACATGGAGACAATTTACTCTCTATCTCTCTCCGTCTCCGTCTCTCTCTCCGTCTCTCTCTCCGTCTGTCCGTCTGTCTGTCTGTCTGTCTCGCTCTCTCTCTCTCTCTCTCTCTCTCTCTCTCTCTCTCTCTCTCTCTCGTACCATCTCCATCTCTCTTTGTCTCTCTCTCTGTCTCATGTGCACTTATCTATACTATTGGAAGTTATTTAAAGTCTTTTATGACTTATAAGCATCCTCCACATCCTTTCCATCCACTCCCAGCAGACTAAGAGGGCAAACCTTCATTGCACTCCACACATTTAAGATCATTTTATGTGGCACTTATTTCATGCATGCTTGTTTCCCCCCCAGCAGTACACACTGTGTGGGATGCGACGCCGTGCTTTTGAACCAGAAGACTGGTGACAGCTCCGAGACACGCTGACGCTGCCTGCATCTCTTCAGCTGTGACGCTTTTGAAGTTTTTCATACCAATGTTTTCACTGAAAGAACACTTCAAAACCACACTGAACGAAGCTGTTGTGATCCCTCAGAAACACCAGTAACGTGAGCTCTGCTGGGATGTAATTGGCTCACTATCAAACTGTATGGCGTTTCCAAAGTTAGATGTTTTATTTTTTTGTGTGTAGTGTGTGTGCGGCTGGCACAACTTTAAATGATCAGAATATTCCTGAGATTGCCCTGATTGGGAGTAATCAGTGGTTTTGGAAGTGCTGGGCCGGTTGCTCCATCGGAATGGCAAATCATCTAATTTACTGCCAATTATCCTCCCAGTGGGTCCCTGATTTACCAATGATCTGAAAAGCTGGAATAATCAAAGAGATGGGGGTATGCCTCGTTCGGCACAATGGCAAGCTGGTGGAAGGGGAAGTGCTCTTCCCCCCCTCTCCCGCTCCTCCCCTCCTCCCTCCTCTCTCCCTCCTCCCCTCCTCATCTCCCCCTTCTCCATCTCCTCTCTCCCACCTCTCCCCCCTTTCCATCTCCTCTCTCCCCTCTCCATCTTCTCTCCCGCTCTCCCCCTCTCCCACCTCTTCCTCCTCTCCCTCTTCCTGCCAGAGGAACAGAGGGAGAGAGGGAGAAAGAGAGGAGTCAGGGAGTTTTGTATCCTGAATCGCTATTACCCTGGTGATTTAGATTTTGTCAACAATTATCCCAGTTCTTGGCATCGTGGCTGAGAGTATTTTCTCAGAAGTGTCTTTCCTGTGATATCTTGTAGAATTCACTCCTTTGAGGGTATTCATTTGGCATTCAAATGAGACCCCTAATTGACATGGTTTTTGGAGTTCAAAACCATTGTAGGAAGACATGACTCCAGTATGAACCCACTTCCCCAGTCCTTACCTCATCTCACTATCCGACTCACTCTGGGAGATTTTTTTGAAGTGTGTTTTATTTCATTGCCCTGTGGTTCATGTATTATCTCTGTTTCAGCAGTTTTGGTTGCATGCCTCTGTTTTAGGTCCCTCGCCGCTGTCCCAACGCAGTGGAGAGGGAATTGCTGTGGGCTGTGGCTGAATAGCAGATGTGTCCCCTCATTTTCCCCTCTCTCTATTTCACCGGAAACCATCTCTCCATCTTAAGCCAACAGGCGGAACTAATTGTCCCTGTTGGACACAAAAATCGATGTTGTTGTTCCACCTCGCCCCAACGTTGTGTCCCTGTGAGCTTGTGTGAGGTGCACTTAGATGGGTGTAATTGGGTTATCATAAAGTAAAAGGGAGGGGCCCGGTGTGGCGGGGTGACTGCATGCGACTGGCCTTTGCCTTGCCTGTTTGAGCCGCTGATTCACAACCACCCTGGTTCTTAGCCAGCCTGGTTCTTAGCCAGCCTGGTTCTTAGCCTGCCTGGTTCTTAGCCAGCCTGGTGACTTGACTGTGCTCAACAACAACACCCATTGTTCTCCCACTGTCTCATTAGCTGGTCGCTAACGTATCTACAAACTAACAATCAGGAGAGAGAGAGGGGAAGAGAGAGGTGGGGAGAGAGGGAGAGCAGCAGGGAGCAAGAGAGACCGAGGGCTCTTCAGTCCGCGGGGATGGTCCATCGTTAAGGAGTCTGTTTGATGTCCATGTGGACTCATCYTCATTGTGTGTTTAAGCCTCGTACAATACCTTACATACTGGAATATTAATGCGTTTCTGAGTTATTTCATCAAATAGCTTCTTTAATCATCTGTTTTTCTTACTGATCTTTACCAACTGGTTTGAACTGCTTCTGTATTCCCACTAAATATGCATCAYGTCTGTCATGCAGGCACTGCTGTAGATGTACATCCATCATCTCCTCGCTCTCCTGCTCATTACACTGGAGGGTTTCTGTAGCATGACGGGAATTCATAAGTTGTTTATTACTACCACATGGCTGTAGATAGTCATTACAGATCTGGGGAAATCTACTGGTAGGAATGTTGTTGTTTACACGTTGTTAAAATGTCTGGTTTTCTACTACTTCGTACCTCACCTCCCCACATCTGTTGTTGTTGTTCCTTGTGTCACTCTTTATTTCCCCCTGTACACATATGTGTGTGTGTGTGTGTGTGTGTGTGTGTGTGTGTGTGTGTGTGTGTGTGTGTGTGTGTGTGTGTGTGTGTGTGGGTGTGTGTGTGTTGTGTGTGTTTTATTCGCAATGTGAATGTCTCTCCAACACCTCCGGAGCCATAATTCTATAGGATGTTTACGTAATCCCCTCTAGTCTGACTGGATGATGGACGACTCCGTTCTCTAGTCTGACTGGATGATGGACGACCTCGTTCTCTAGTCTGACTGGATGATGGACGACCTCCGTTCTCTAGTCTGATGCTGATGATGGGGACCTCCGTTCTCTAGTCTGACTGGATGATGGGCGACCTCCGTTCTCTAATCTGACTGGATGATGGGCGACCTCCGTTCTCTAGTCTGACTGGATGATGGGTGACCTCCGTTCTCTAATCTGACTGGATGATGGGCGACCTCCGTTCTCTAGTCTGACTGGATGATGGGCGACCTCCGCTCTCTAGTCGGACTGGATGATGGGCGACCTCCGTTCTCTAGTCTGACTGGATGATGGGTGACCTCCGTTCTCTAATCTGACTGGATGATGGGCGACCTCCGTTCTCTTTCTGACTGGATGATGGGCGACCTCCGTTCTCTAGTCTGACTGGATGATGGGCGACCTCCGTTCTCTAGTCGGACTGGATGATGGGCGACCTCCGTCTTTTAGTCTGACCGGATGATGGGCGACCTCACTCTCTAGTCTGACTGGATGATGGGCGACCTCCGTCTTTAGTCTGACCGGATGATGGGCGACCTCCACTCTTTAGTCTGACTGGATGATGGGCGACCTCCGTTCTCTGTCGGACTGGATGATGGGCGACCTCCGTTCTCTAGTCTGACTGGATGATGGGCGACCTCCGTTCCTAGTCTGACTGGATGTGGGCGACCTCCGTTCTCTAGTCTGACTGGATGATGGGCGCTCCGTTCTTTAGTCTGACCGATGATGGGCGATCTCCGTTCTCTAGT
This sequence comes from Salvelinus sp. IW2-2015, assembly GCF_002910315.2. NCBI lineage: Eukaryota > Metazoa > Chordata > Actinopteri > Salmoniformes > Salmonidae > Salvelinus > Salvelinus sp. IW2-2015. Next base: position 6,706,167 of record NC_036858.1, on the reverse strand, counting down.
CTGACCTGATGATGGGCGACCTCCGTTCTTTAGTCTGATGGATGATGGGCGACCTCCGTTCTCTAGTCTGACTGGATGATGGGTGACCTCCGTCTCTAGTCTGACTGGATGATGGGCGACCTCCGTTCTCTAGTCTGACTGGATGATGGGCGACCTCCGTTCTCTATTCTGACTGGATGATGGGCGACCTCCGTCCTCTATTCGATGGATGATGGGCGACCTCCGTTCTCTAGTCTGACTGGGTGATTGGCGACCTCCGTTCTCTAGTCTGACTGGATGATGGGCGACCTCCGTTCTCTGTCTGACTGGATGATGGGCGACCTCCGTTCTCTAGTCTGACTGGGTGATTGGCGACCTCCGTTCTCTAGTCTGACTGGATGATGGGTGACCTCCGTTCTCTAGTCTGACTGGATGATGGGCGACCCCGTTCTCTAGTCTGACTGGATGATGGGCGACCTCACTCTCTAGTCTGACTGGATGATGGGCGACCTCCGTTCTCTAGTGTCTGATGGATGGGCGACCTCCGTTCTCTAGTCTGACTGGATTGATGGGCGACCTCCGTTCTCTAGTCTGACTGGATGATGGGCGACCTCCGTTCTTTAGTCTGACCGGATGATGGCGATCTCCTTCCTAGTCTGACTGGATGATGGGCGACCTCCGTTCTCTAGTCTGAACTGGATGATGGCGACCTCCGTTCTCTAGTCTGACTGGATGATGGGGACCTCCGTTCTCTAGTCTGACTGGATGATGGGCGACCTCCGTCTCTAGTCTGACTGGATGATGGGCGACTCCCTCTCTAGTCTGATCTGGATGATGGGCGACCTCCGTTCTCTAGTCTGACTGGATGATGGGCGACCTCCGTTCTCCTAGTCTGACTGGATGATGGGCGACCCCGTTCTCTAGTCTGACTGGATGATGGGCGACTCCCGTTCTTTAGTCTGACGGAGATGGGCGATCTCCGTTTCTCTAGTCTGACTGGATGATGGGCGACCTCCGTTCTCTAGTCTGACTGGATGATGGGCGACCTCCGTTCTCTAGTCTGACTCACAGTGATCCAGGGGACCGTAATCACATGTAAGCCTTTAGAGTCTGCAACCTGCTTTGTAGCACTGAAGAAATTCGCACACGCCAAAATCCTGGCACTATGCTATCTCTCTCTCTCTCTCTCTCTCTCTCTCTCTCTCTCTCTTTCTTTCTGTCTCTCTCTCTCTCTCTCTCTTTCTTTCCCTATGTGTTTCTCTTTCGCTCTCATTCTTTCTTTCTTTCTACCATTGAGGTGTATTCTGAGCATCGTGCTCAGGAGTGGACAGGTTCTTGTTGGATGCGCTCGCTGTCACTGACATCTTAGAGAGAGAGGATGGCAGAGGATGAATGAAGGCTGTGTTATATAGATACATATGTAGTGAAGGACTGGGATGATTGTGTTCTAGAGAGGCGYATTATTAGATATAGTGTGTCATCACACAGTGCCTGATGATGAATGCAAAGGCTTGCGGTGTCATGGAGAGTTTGGGGTACGTCACAAATTGCACCCTATTCCTTATGTAGTGCACTTGACCAGAGTCCTTTGGGACCTGATCAAAACKAGTGTGCTATGTAGGGAATAGGGTGCCATTTGGAAWACAGCCAGAGAGTAGGGTAATGCACACTAGAGGCATCTCTATCCAAGTCAGCATCCCTATTCCCTTTGAAGTGCACTGATTTAGACAGTAGTGGACCACATAAGGAATAGGGTGCAGCCCTCCATGACACTAAACGTGATGACACACTATATCTAATAATACGCCTCGCTGTAGACGTTTCAGGAGGAAATCCCAGTGCGTGCCCCGAGGATAAAGTCATCTATTTCAGTGTTTTGTTRGCACGTCTATTACCTCTCCAACATGGCCAAACCACCACTAACAATGAATAGGGATGCACRAACATTACATCTTCCCGTGGCTTTCCACGCCCCCTGTGTATTCTGCACTCTGAGTGTTGTGAGATATACGGCCCACGGTGTGAATATATCCGTGAGGGAAGAAGGAGAACTATTACATGATTTTCTTACAATAACATAACTGAAACCTACAATAACCGCAACAAAAAAAGATGACAATAATAGCCATAACAATGAGCATTTCAGTGCAGTGACACATTTCACACCCAACACAACCAATTCCATAGCGAACCGTTTTGTGGCACTAGTCACATCCAGATGTGTTCAGATTATAATTATGATGAGGGGTCTCAGGAATCCTCTATCCATCCTCCGTGGCTGTGGGCTATTCAGATATTGGCCTGTCACTCAGTCCGTCTGTACTGAAGTCTCCTGTAATGCGTGCGCTGCCTTCTCCCGTGTTTGCTGTGCGCTGGAAGATCTCATTTGGATTTGACAGGTTTGTTTAGGCTGGGTCTCGTTCTCCCATGGGTTCTTCTACCTGTGCCTGGGAGGCTGCTGCATGCTCTCGAGCATGCTACTGATTGAAGTGTGGTGAGTCTTAGACAAGCATGCTCAGACATATTAATTAAATAGAGAGGGTGGATGGATGGAGGTAGGGGGGAGAGAGGGAATKGAGGAAACATAGAATGACAGGCCGTATTGCTGCGGTACTCATTAGCTGTATCCAGTTAAAATGAAATATCCCCATTGCCAATTTTAATAATGGTTAGCCTTTAGCTCATGGCCTTGACATGATGCGAATGGCTACTCACCACTCGGCTGTGAACACAGTTTATAACGCTAGGCTTGTATACAATGGCTTTGTATAGTAAGTGAGTGATTGATCGTCTCCTATCAATTTAACCCTCTTGATAAACTGTTTCCTCCCCGTATGATTTACTGTAATACACAGATTGGTGGGGAATTCTATTTCTTGCTGTTCTCAGAAAATCTCCTCCTACACTCTCTCTCTCTCTCGCTCTCTCTCTCTCCCTCTCTCCCTCTCTCGCTCTCTCAGATCCTTTATGTTCCTCTCTCTGTGTTCTTCCATTTCTCCTCTTTCTCCTTCCTCTTCCATCTCCGGCTCTGTGTGTAACAATGGCTTTGATAGCCATCTATTTCCTCTTAACAATTCCCCATTGGTCGTCATTCACGCACGCACGCTGAGAGTGAAAGCTACTTGACATTTTTCATGAACCCTGGCCACTTGCACAGATCCAGGTGGCTCAGCGTTTGTAAAATGAATGTTGCAAATAGCCACCTAGAGAGGTAATTATATAGTCTTCGCCAAAATAAACTGTTATTTTCCTTTCCTAGATTCTTATACAATACCTTTCAGGAAACAGGGAAGTTATGAGCCACTAACAGATGCAACTAACAGTCTTTTTCCCACTTAGGTGAAGACGGTGGTGATTTGGATTGATGGTCTTGCGTGTGTAWTTTTGCTGTTGATGGTGCAAATTCTCCTTGAATTAATGTAAGGTAGCGCACAGACTTAATCTGGCAGCAAACGGCAAGTCCTCAAAGGTTATTTCATCACTTAGATGTCCGCATTATCTGAATGAGAAATCCTCCAGTCCAAGATTGATTAGTGCAGTAGTTTTCCATTCTCTTCCTGCCAAGGACAAGACCCCACTATGAATTAGCACCGGTTGTGTCGCAAATGGCCTCCTTTTCCCTTTATATTCCCCATAAAGCTTTGGTCAAAAGTAGTGCATTATATAGGGAATAGGTTGCCATTTTTCACGCATCCACAGTGTATTCTCTAACACAGCCATGGGCTCCTATACAGGGGAAATGTCCACATCCCAGATTCCTCACGGTCTCATACACACTGTCGGTATAATACATTGTGCTTTCTCTCATTCTCTGTTCTACTCCTGGGAATCTTCATTTGTGCATTCCTTCAGAGCTTCACCCTTGTGATTAGGCTCATTTGACCCATTTGGCCTCTGGTGTCAGCTGGCCTGACCCTGAGAAGCAAACCAGCAGTAGGATGCAGAGTGCTATGTTACTTGAATTAATGTGCTAAAACTTGCAGTAACCAAAGATAGGGAAACTTACAGAAAAGAGGGAGGCGTTTTATTTAATCGCATTATCATAAAAAAAATAATAAAACATATCACATTTCTAAAATGATTTCCTTGCCATATTTTGTTTGCTATATAAAAAAAAAAATATTAGACTTCAGAAGTTTTCCTATTGGCACAAAAGTAACACACTCACTAGAGGATTGCACCATATAATAACACTATTACTCCCTGCCACAGTTTCAGTAAAAACCTGAGGGATGGGGCTGGAGAAATGCGACCACTCAACTCCATTGACTACGCTATGGATGCAAGGACTGACCATCCATGATATCAACATTAAGTTTAAGGATCGGCATTCCGTCAACGGGACAGTTGTAAATCATGCAGCGCGTTATGTCAAGATCACCGATTTTAGAGACAAAACAAATGTCGTTACATATAAGTGTCTTATATCGGCTGAAAGCTTAAATTATTGTTAATATAACTGCACTGTCCAATTTACAGTAGCTATTATTGTGAAAAAATGCCATACTACTGTTTCAGGAGAGCTCCTAACAACAAAACACTTTTTTCAACACGATGGGTTTGATAAATTCACCTCTGAAGGTGAAATGTRTACTTACATCCTGAAATCTTGCTCTGATTTATCATCCAAAGGGTCCCAGAGATAACATGAAGTGTCGTTTTGTTAGATAAAATCATTTTTCATATCCTAAAAAGGTCGATATAGCATGCACGATCGATTTTGTATTTCCACTCATTCAATTTGCAAAGAAAGGAATCTGTGAAAATCTCACCCTAAACGTTGTTTGAACGAGTCAAATCACGTTCGTATTTATTCCTCAGAGATCCTAGAAGGTAACAAGACTTCACTATTTCATTAGGGGTGTAGTATATCCTATAGGACACCATATTTGGTCAGAGAGCTACGGGTGGCCATCTCTTAAATGACTGTATCTTTGTCAAATAAGCACCAATCGGGGTCAAACAGCTGGGCTTTACGGGAGTATCCGGAAACCATGTTTTTGTCGTAAAATGTAGCTACTAACCTAACCTACGACAGCATGCCTTTTTTAAAATTATACGGATATTCAGAGTTATAAAGTTATGAAAACTGGTTGTTTTGCAAATGTTGAACTTACAATATGGCTACTAATACTTGGAAAGCTAAATCAAAGTCCAAGTATACAGATTTGACGATATTCGATATTCTCATTTTTATATGAATGTGAACGTCTCCTTCACGATTTGCCCAAATTTACCTGGGGACTTCACACTAAAAGTMTTGTAGATCAGTCATTTTTCAAGTTATCCACCTGAAACGTTGCACATACACTGATGCCATCTTGTTTACACTATTGGAATTACAACAAGAGTGATGACTATAACTATCATCTAGCTATCTCTCCCTGTGTCGATACGCAGGGCTCATGTCCTCACCTTGGGGTACTGGCTCATCAATAAACCCAGAAGGAGCTCCATCATCTGGGTGCTATGGTTTGACACTCCTCTGAGACCTGGGCTYGTATCCATAAAGTGTCACTGAGTAGTAGTACTGACCTGGGATCAGGTCTCCCCTGTCTGTGTAATCTTATTCATTGGGATCTAAAAGGCTAAACTGATCCTAGATCAACTCTCCGGCTCTGAGTTGCTTTATGAATACTGGCCCTGTACCCATTAGAAACCTAAAGTCGTATTAGCTAGTATTCTACAGTAGGATGTGAAAGGAGACTATGGATAACTAAGCTACAACAACACGCTCTATCACTGTGGATATGTAAGCTCCAACACAGCAACAGAGCTCCATCACAGAAACAGAGCTCCAACACAGAAACAGAGGTCCAACACAGAAACAGAGCTCCATCACAGCAACAGAGCTCCAACACAGAAACAGGAGCTCCAACACAGCAACAGTGTTCCAACACAAGAAACAGAGCTCCATCACAGGAAACAGAGCTCCAAACACAGAAACAGAGCTCCAACACAGAAACAGAGCTCCAACACAGAAACAGAGCTCAACACAGCAACAGAGCTCCAACACAGAAACAGCGTTCCAACACAGCTCCAACACAGCAACGCTTCCACACAGAGCAGCACAGACGCTCCAACACAGCAACAGAGCTCCATCACGAAACAAGAAGCCTCCACTACAGAAACAGCGCTCCACACAGCAACAGCGCTCCAACAACTAGCAACAGTTTAGCGTCCTAGATCACCAAGAAGGATTAACTAGAATAGCGTCTTATCAACACTATGTGCAGGCATACGACAGCGGTCGCTCCTAACTTCTTGTTGTAATGAAAGTGTCGTCGTCCATCGTCGTTAAAACAGAAAACAGGCGTTCCAACACAGAAACTAGACCAGCCTCACCACACACTCAGAAACTAGCAGCTCAACAACAACGAACACATAGCTCCACACACAGCCCTCCCAACACCAAAAAGCAAGCAAACCGACGTTCCAACACTAACAAGCAACATATCTCCATCACCAGACAAACCAAGAAAGCTCCATCACACGGAAACAGAGCTCCAAACACAGAAACAGAGACTCCAACACAGCAAAGCGTACTTCCAACACAGCACAGAGCTCCATCACAGAAACAGAGCATCCATCACAGAAACAGCACTCCAACACAGCAACACGCTCCATCACAGAAACAGAGCTCCAACACAGCAACAGAGCTCCAACACAGCAACAGAGCTTCAACACAGAAACAGAGCTCCAACACAGCAACAGCGCTCCAACACAGCAACAGCGCTCCAACACGGCAATAGAACCCTATTTTACCTGACACTGGGAAATGACTCATATGTTTTTCTCTTCAGCTTACATTAATGACCCGAATGGCCAGATTATTATTTTTACCCTTGTGTTGCTGTAATTTATGAACTGCAAGTTTGAGAGCTGTCAACAGGCTCACACACAGCAGCAGGTAGCCTAGCRGTTAGAGCTTTGGCCCAGTACCCGAAAGGTTGCTAGTTCAAATCCCTGAGCTGACAAGGTGAACAATTGTTCAACGTGCCTTGGAGTAAGTCCAATAGCCCTAATTGCTCTAGGGTAGCTGTTTATAATGGTTGGCTGTGACCAGTGGTGGTTCTAGCTTGTATGGCTCCCTGGGTGGACCCCCCCCCATTTTTATTCAATTCAGACATTTGGAACAACACAAATAAATAATCATAACATTTAAAACTATATAAATACAAATATATATCAAAAAATAAGACTCATAAGAAATAAGTAACAAAGACAAATAGAAACAAATTGTAGTATATAAATACAACACACAAATAAAACTAAATTGCACAAATCCTACATCACACAAATACGCAAATAGAATAACACACTTATAAAGAAGAGAACCTGATTATTAYACTATTGCACTTCAAACAACAAACACACAAACTAAATTGCACATCTAATTGCATTACTAATTKCTCCCAGTGGGGAGACCTGAGGTCAACCTACCCCCGCCCCCCTCCCCATCTCGTACTTCTGAGTGGGAGACCTTCCCAGGCAGTAGCCTGTCTAGCTCACAAACTAGAATCAGGGCGCCCACTCCGACAAGTTTTATTGACCCACAGTTCCACATGGTGACATGATATAATTGACGTGACGTGCAAATGAGTGCTAGAAAACCGATCGCGCAAATGTCACAATTCGGAATATATATATATATGTCACGTGTGCTCCCTCTCCCTTTACATCCTGAACTTGCTTCCCGACTCTCGGCGCACATCGTTACAGAATGACAACTCACCAAAGGGAAGCATCAGGGAGTGTTTTTTGTGTTGGAGGTGATGTCGGGTCCGGGTGTCTAGGCGGGAGCTACCTGGGAGGCCTCAGCCGGTTTGTCAGATTTCCATGCCTCGGTGGGTTCGACGGGTTCTCGTGCCTTGACCGGGGCAACTGGTGAGGTCCCAGCCAGCTCATCAGGCTCTCACACCTCAGCCKGTTCGTCAGATTTCTGCGCTTCAGTGGAGGCGACCGGTCCGCTCCTGATCCCCGGGATCGTCCCTGTGGTTGGCGTACTGCGGCTGGAGCCGAACGCGCCGGGTAGGGGGTACTGTCACGTATGCTCTCTTTCCGGCGCTCTAGGTCGCCATGCTCCCGCCTCAGTACTGTCATGTGTGCTCCCTCTCCGGCCTCTAGGTTACCAGTCTGTTCATCATGGCGCACACCTGACACCCTCGTTATGCGTAATTGCGCATTATGACACTCACCTGGACTCCATCACCTCCTTGATTACCTGCCCTATATTTGTCACTCCATTTGGTTCCTTCCCCAGTCGTCATTGTATCTGTTTCATGTCGGTGCGCTGTTTGTTTCATTTATTAATTAAATGTTTTCACTTCCTGAACTTGCTTCCCGACTCTCGGCGCACATCGTTACAATATATACATATATATACAATTGAAGTCGGAAGTTTACATACACCTTAGCCAAATACATTTAAACTCMGTTTTTCACAATTCTTGACATTTAATCCGAGTAAAAATTGCCTGTCTTAGGTCAGTTAGGAACACCACTTTATTTTAAGAATGTGAAATGTCAGAATAATAGTAGAGAGAATGATTTATTTCAGCTTTTATTTCTTTCATCACATTCCCAGTGGGTCAGAAGTTTACATACACTCAATTAGTATTTGGTAGAATTGCCTTTAAATTGTTTAACTTTTGTCAAATGTTTCGGGTAGCCTTCCACAAGCTTCCAAAAATGAGTTGGGTGAATTTAGGCCCATTCCTCCTAACAGAGCTGTTGTAACTGAGTCAGGTTTTTGTAGGCCTCCTTGCGCACACACGCTTTTTCAGTTCTGCCGACAAATTTTCCATAGGTTTGAGGTCAGGGCTCACTCCAATACCTTGACTTTGTTATACTTAATCCATTTTGACATAACTTTGGAAGTATGCTTGGGGTCATTGTCCATTTGTGACCAAGCTTTAACTTCCTGACTGATGTCTTGAGATGTTGCTTCAATATATCCACGTAATTTTCCTTCCTCATGATACCATCTATTTTGTGAAGTGCACCAGTCTCTCCTGCAGCAAAGCACCCCCACAACATGATGCTGCCACCCCCGTGCTTCACGGTTGGGATGGTGTTCTTCGGCTTGCAAGCCTCCCCGTTTTTACTCCAAACATAACAATGGTCATTATGGCCAAACAGTTCTATTTTTGTTTCATCAGACCAGAGGACATTTCTCCAAAAAGTACGTATCTTTGTCCCCATGTGCAGTTGCAAACCGTAGTCTGGCTTTTTTATGGCGGTTTTGAAGCAGTGGCTTCTTCCTTGCTGAGCGGCCTTTAAGGTTATGTCGATATAGGACTCGTTTTACTGTGAATATAGATACTTTTGTACCTGTTTCCTCCAGCATCTTCACAAGGGCCTTTGCTGTTGTTCTGGGATTGATTTGCGCTTTTCGCACCAAAGTACGTTCATCTCTAGGAGACAGAACGCGTCTCCTTCCTGAGCGGTATGATGGCTACGTAGTTCCATGGTGTTTATACTTGTGTACTATTGTTTGTACAGATGAACGTGGTACCTTCCGGCGTTTGTAAATTTCCCAAGGATGCACCATACTTGTGGAGGTCTACAATTGTTTTTCTGAGGTCTTGGCTGATTTCTTTTGAATTTTCTGATGTCAGGCAAAGAGGCACTTAGTTTGAAGGTAGGCCTTGAAATACATCCACAGGTACACTGCCAATTGACTCAAATTATGTCAACTTAGTGTATGTAAACTTCTGAYCCACTGGAATTGTGATACAGTGAATTATAAGTGAAATAATCTGTCTGTAAACAATTGTTGGAAAAATTACTTGTGTCATGCACAAAGTAGATGTCCTAACCGACTTACCAATACTATAGTGTTTTAACAAGAAATTTGTGGAGTGGTTTAAAAAAGAGTTTTAATGACTCCAACCTAAGTGTATGTAAACTTCTGACTTCAACTGTATATATATATATATATAATATATATATTTTTTGTGCGGCGGCTGCCCATGTCGCGGGGCGGCTGCCCATGTCGCGGGGCGGCTGCCCATGTCGCGGGGCGGCTGCCCATGTCGCGGGGCGGCTGCCCATGTCACCAATGATTAAATCCGCCACTGGCTGTGACCCAACTCTCTGAGGGTATTTCAGTGGGAATGGAAAAAAACACATTTCCAATTCACGTGTGCAAATTTGTTGTTGAATATAGCTGAGCGCATTAAAAAGGCCCAACGACAAGTTGGAGCAAACCAAATAGATACAGAAAATATGCTTCTTCTCCTCTCCTCTGGCTGAAAAGACAATCAAAAGTAATGGAAAWTTGCAGCGACATGAATAAGAGAGTCGTTGCCATGCAATACCAACCTCCTCGCTCCCCTGCTTCAGACGTACGCCTGTGTGCGTTTTTCAGTGTTTATGTGTGTGTGCRTGTGTGTAAAAATTGCCCAGACATCACCCAGCTAGCTCTGCATATTGAACCACTCAGAGGCTGAGCTTTGACAAGCTAGCAGCAGTAATCCAGGCATTACGCCCCTTCAGGAGATTCACTGGAGCTTTTCAATGTTCCGCTGGGTAGCTACTGTTGCTAGGGACAGGAGTGCTGTGCATTCCTAATGTGCTCCTTTTGCCTTTCAAGTATACTGCAGCTACCCCCCTCTTGGTCTCTATAGACATGTGTAGATACAGGCACGCAGACACACGTGCACAGACGCACACTCCTCACAATCCACTTCCTACTTCTCGTTTTTCTTTGTCTTGGTTTGSACTGCAGTGGGGGGCTTTTCCTCTGAATTTTCTCTCTGTGGCTTACAATCTGTGAAATCTCTTCAGTGGCTTTACCCCTGACAATTCAATACTGGCCGCTGTGACACTCCCAATAACCCCAAGCCAAGCTTTGAGCGCTGAGACTGGGACCACTTAAATCTGCTGGTTGGTCATTCACTCTGCTATCGATTGTTTGCAGTGGGAGCCAAGAATCTGGGAGATGACTGTGTTTGCTGGGATTAACCTGTTGCTTACCAGCACCTATTATTGCAACTGTCTGTCTGTCTGTCTGTCTGTCTGTCTGTCTGTCTGTCTGTCTGTCTGTCTGTCTGTCTGTCTGTCTGTCTGTCTGTCTGTCTTTTGTCTGTCTGTTCTGTCTGTCTCTGTCTGTCTGTCTGTCTGTCTGTCTGTCTGTCTGTCTGTCTGTCTGTCTGTCTGTCTGTCTGGTCTGTCTGTCTGTCTGTCTGTCTGTGTCTGCTGTCTGTCTCTGTCTGTCTGTCTGTCTGTCTGTCTGTCTGTCTGTCTGTCTGTCTGTCTGTCTGTCTGTCTGTCTCTGTCTGTCTGTCTGTCTGTCTGTCTGTCTGTCTGTCTGTCTGTCTGTCTGTCTGTCTGTCTGCTGTCTGTCTGTCTGTCTGTCTGTCTGTCTGTCTGTCTGTCTGTCGTCTGTCTGTCTGTCTGTCTGTCTGTCTGTCTGTCTGTCTGTCTGTCTGTCTGTCTGTCTGTCTGTCTGTCTGTCTGTCTGTCTGTCTGTCTGTCTGTCTGTCTGTCTGTCTGTCTGTCTGTCTGTCTGTCTGTCGACCTCATGGTGCTTTGAAGATAGAGTAGAAGTGTTCTGCTGGTGAATTGACAACATTCCCCTTCCACATAAGGAATTCTGATGGACTTCGAGTAGTCCTAGAAGTAGAACGGATGGAACAACATTTCTCTCTTCCTATCTATCTATTTCTGTGTCATTTAACATACAGGCGTGGAGATTGAATGGAGAAACTTTTACGTGTGGTATGGGGAGGATGTATAACAACACAGTGAGCAGCAGCTCCATCGCCACAGTGATGACCACTGCAAACACTAATGTCATAGAACCACGCCTCAAGACCGCCAAACAAACTCATTCCGGCGCGAGCTCTCACTTCTAAGACAGACAGCTGTGACATGATAGACAAATAGCCCCAGTATGGACCACCACGCACTKAAAATACCTTAATGATTAGAGCACCGTAATCAATAAAAAGGACGAACATGTATTTTCTCGGTTGCTGTTATCCCTCTTCACAGAATAATTGTAAAAGCACACTGTCGATCTTCTGTGGGCGGTGGTGGAGTGCCGCAGAGGATGGGGTAGCTAGTACATTTATCAATGGAGTAACCTTTTCCCAGACAGCTCTGAAAAAAATAAAATAMWAATAATTAGACCACAACGCTGTTTGCCACAGTCCTGTGAATCAATTACCAAGTGTGTGCAAAACAAAAATGGTTTGTTTCTCAGCAGTGTGAGAGGATATTAAACGGAAAGCAATGTCTTTCGCCTTGCACTTTGCCCCTATCGTGTATTAATGTGTGAGCGGAGGGGGGAGGAGGAGGGGGGAGAACAAATGTTTCTTTCGGGCAGGGCTTTTTTAATGAATCCTCACTGCTCGAAACCTGACAGTGGTTCTAAATCTGTCGTGATTGAAATGTCAACTTTCCTATGTGCTCTCTGGTCACATCTTTTTCTTCTTCTCCCTCTTCATTTTGGAGATGCGTCCAAGGCCAATACTTCCAGCTTATATGGACATATTTCACATGACTCCATGATTGGATGAAATAAGTGCCTCCATGCTGCAGACTGCTTATTGCTCTGCCAATAATCTGAGCCCAGCTTTGTCGGCTCTGACATGCAAATCGGGATGAAGTATTTCCCCCGAGAATCCATGGCTCCTGTTGAAACGTCAGCATCACCTTTTTCCGTCGCGGCGGTTCAATCCAGTTGTGTCGTGGTGCCGCCGGAAGGGACGGGGAGATTAGTTTTCTCACAGTAGATCACACAGGTTGGCAGGACCCATCTAATTCATTGCAGATTGAAGTGGCTCCCCTCCACGCTTTTATTCTGACCTGCTCAAGTATCAAGCTGATTGCTAAGCTGGAGAAAAAGCAAAATCATATTAAATGCATATGTGCTCTWGCATAACTCATATTATTCACGCTCAAATGTACATACTATGATTTGCAATTCTAAATGCATCTCTATAAGTGGATTAGTTATTCATAATAATAATAATAGGCTCATTTCAAGTAATACTTTGCCTTTGAAAAGTTGCATAATATCCCATTAAGTATCACGTTATGCACACGTCATGTTTTTAATTTGCACACTGAGGTTTGTTAAACGGAACTCGTACATGTTAATAGCCACTTAGTCTCAACTCAGACATGAAAGGGCGGAAACACAAAAGGTTATGTCATTGCCAGTGTCATGTGGTCATCCAGATCAACTGCCGTGATCAGTAGACACATTTGACACGTATGTATGTACAGGAAGTGCACAAATTATTATATAATAATGTTCCACACTCCCAATCATAAGGACTAATCTGTACCRGCGCACATTGACTCATTAACGCTACCCCCTGCACATACTGTCACGACTTCCGCTGAAGTYGGTCCCTCTCCTTGTTCGGGCGGCGTTCGGCGGTCAACGTCACCGGTCTTCTAGCCATCGCCGATCCACCTTTCATTTTCCATTTGTTTTGTCTTTGTTTTCTACACACCTGGTTTCATTCCCCAATTACATGTTCATGTATTTAACCCTCTGTTTCCCCCATGYTTTTGTGCGTGAYTGTTTCWATGTTCATYCGGTACRTTATGGCTGGTTTTCGACGGGTGCTGTTTACACCCGTGCGTAATTGATTACCGTTTATTGTTGGTCAAGTGTATGTTTACCTTGTGCCTTTATTTTGAGTAAAGTACRTTGCTCACTCATTCTGCTCTCCTGTGCCTGACTTTATGCACCAGCTACACGCACCTTCTGACACTTACTCTTGTTATTGTTATTTTATTGTGTTACTTTTTGTCTTCATTTAGTTTATTAAATTTTTGTTTTTGTTTTGCAAATATTTTCTTACTTACTTACTTTTTAAACAATTCTGCATTGTTCGTTAAGGACTTGTAAGTAAGCATTTCACGATAAGGTCTACACCTGTTGTATTCGGCGCATGTGACAAATAACATTTGATTTGATTGGAAGCAAATCCTCTCTCCTTGGTTGTTAGAATGAGGGACATGAAAGGGAAGTCAGCACTGGACTGCATAAAGTGTGGTTGAAACATAGTTTGCTTACACAACAGAGAGAGTGTAGGGGAATTTAGCAGGCTGGTTATGGACTGGCAGTGGAGCACTGGAGACAAGATCTGTGTAGTGTAATGACATTGCTATGTAATGGGTTGTGCTGGGTTGGAGATGTTAGCATGTTTTCTCTCCAAATTGCCTTTGGGCTTTCTTGAATAAGATACCAATATCTCCTCTGACCTAGGATCTGGCACACGCTACCAATCTTGACACCGGCCCACAAAATATAAAATGTAGATCCTCTTGGTGTATTGTCATTCGCAACTGTAAAACAAAAGAAAACTATCTCCACAGTCCATATAATTGAGATAAGATGCTGTCTAGATACAGAAGGCATAGTCTTAACTCATGCTATGCTGTTTCGGACAGTATTTTAGGGAGTATCTATACAGTCAGCACATTTCTCAAGGGAAACGTGGCCCACTTCATGTTTGGTTTATAGTCCTCCATTTTGAGGAGTCAGTGTGTGTAGGGGAACAAACTATTCAGGTGAGCTGGACAATGCACAGGGGAAATCAACCAACGATCAGAGGAGAACTCAAAGTAGCCGTGATCTGAAGTTGGCATCTGTCACGGTGGACTCTGGTCGACATCATAATAATCCCACAGGGGTTGTCATCTGAAGAGACAGACATTTCTCATCTGTCCTGGATCATTTCCCAGGGCAAAGTGCAGCCAGTTGAACAGTAGGATAAACATCACATTATGGTAGTCTTTAGTTGGGCCCACTGTGACAGTTGACAGAGAGAGGTGCGGGGGATGTCCTGTCCGATCCATCAAACCTGCAGCGCCAGAGCGGCTTGGTGAAACATGGGGTTACGCAAGCGCAAGCGCACACACACACACACACACACACACACACACACACACACACACACACACACACACACACACACACACACACACACACACACACACACACACAACACACACACACACAACACACACACACACACACACACACACACACACACACACACACACAGTGCTCTGTCCCCCAGTGGCAACTAACTATTGGCTTACTATTGACTAGCTTAATTCAGAAGGGAAAAACATTGTTTGTATGACCGCCCATGGCTTCCTTTTGAACATGGCTTCAGATTGAAAATGCCTCCTGACTATTCTAGTGACAGAGTGCATGTTTGATAGGTCAACTCACATGAACAGACTTATAAACAGGAGCGTGGTTGCTTCCATGTGTCTATACACGCAGATGTTGACGTGCCAGGGTCGTTGGTCGACAGGTGAGGTCTCCTCTACTGCTCATGATAATGGTAATATTCCCAGCTCTTTTGTCCTCTGAGACCAACTCTGCTCTGTCATGGCTGTAACTGGTTGCATCAGGAACACTTGACACAGCGATGATATGGCATGGCCCCAGACAACATAAAGAATAAGAAGTGCTTAACCTATCAGCTTGGTGTTTAGCCTGGTACCTTAGCGACATCCTGTCACGATGGCGTGATCATCGGTGTCTGGCCGTCAGGGACTCGAGCAGCAACCATGGTCTTAGTGGGAATCCGGAGACATAGATCTCTCCTGGAAATGGAGTAGAGGAAGCGGGAGGGAGAGGGGGGAGAGTTAGAGGAATAAAGGGTGGCGGTGCAGAGAATGTGTGATTCAGTTTCTGTCTCGCCGCAGCAGAACTCTACTTCTGGTAAATGTCATTTTCTCTGTTTTTTCTCATTGTTTTCTCAGAGGAAAACCCATCTATTTTAGACCAGGGAGGTCCTGTACAGTAAAGCGTTCAGAGCACTAGTACCTATCACATGAAAACAGGGGGTTTTCACATGCGGCTTCCACAGTAAAAGGGGTAAGGTGCTGCAGCCAGACAGACCTAGCGGATGCAATACAATACGTCACACACATATATATTACAGTATATGTATACCAGTTATGATCGATGTGCTTGTAGCCTGGTTTTCCAATACAGATTAGATCTGTTATACTGCTTTGTGGAAGCATGAATGCTTCATGCTAGCATGCCTTTCACAATTACAGGTGACCTTTACATGGGAGATCGCTACAGCACTTTGTGTGTACCGTGTGGATTTATCCACACACAACTGCACTTGGGTATTCCAGTGTTGCCTCTCTGTTGCATATTTGTGACTGTTGTTCTGCTCGGCTTGGAGAGAGGGCATGTCCCATGTCCCTTAGTGGTCACGGAGTCACCCATCCCGGATAGGGATGTCTCTTGTTGGTCACTCCCCCCTCCCTCCTATGTGTTGTCTGGTCATCAGTAATGTGACCGAGGCTGAATCACTCTGCTACCACTCAGCTGTATTCGTAGAATTAACTCTGCCATGGGTTGGCGACAGTGATAACTTTGATAACTTTACCCTTGTGGCGAAGCGTCCTAATGTGATCTATGATGCATTAATCCCTCAYCAATCTACACACAATACCCCATAGTTACAAAGCAAAAACAGGTTTTAGATTTTTTTTGCTAATTTATTAAAAACAAAGTATTCAGACGGTTTACTCAGTACTTTGTTGAAGCACCTTTGGCAGCGATTACAGCCTTGAGTCTTCTTGGGTATAATGCTACAAGCTTGTCACACCTGTATTTGGGGAGTTTATCTCATGTTTCTCTGCAGATCTTCTCAAGCTCTGTTAGGTTGGATGGGGAGTGTCGCTGCACAGCTATTTTCAGGTCTCTCCAGAGATGTTCGATTGGGTTTAAGTACGGGCTCTGGCTGGGCCATTTAATGACATTCAGAGACTTGTCCTGAAGCCAATCCTGCGTTATCTTGGCTGTGTGCTTAGGGTCGTTGTCCTGTTGGAAGTTGAACCTTCACCCCAGTCTGAGGTCCTGAGCGCTCTCGAGCAGAAAAACATCCACACAGCATGATGCTGCCACCCCATGCTTCACCGTAGGGAAGGTGCCAGGTTTCCTTCAGACGTGACGCTTGGCATTCAGGCCAAAGAGTTCAATCTTGGTTTTATCAAACCAAAGAATCAGGTTTCTCATGGTCTGAGAGGATTTTAGGTGCCTTTTGGAAAACTCCAAGCGGGCTGTCATGTGACGGAGTGGCTTCCGTCTGGCCACTGTACCATTAAAAGTCTAATTGGTGGAGTGCTGCGGAGATGGATGTCCTTCTGTAAAGTTCTCCCATCTCCACAGAGGAACTCTAGAGCTCTGTCAGAGTGACCATCGGTTTCTTGCTCACCTCCCTGACCAAGGCCCTTCTCCCCTGATTGCTCAGTTTGGCTGGGCGGCCAGCTCTAGGAAGAGTCTGGATGGTTCCAAACTTCTTCCATTTAAGAATGATGGAGGCCACTGTGTTCTTGGGGACCTTCAATGCTGCAGACATTTTTGTACCCTTCCCAGGTCTTTGCCTTGATGCAATCCTGTCTCAGAGCTCAGACCTCATGGCTTGGTTTTTGCTCTGACATGAAATGTCAACTATGGGACCTTATATAGACAGGTGTGTGCCTTTCCAAATCATGTCCAATCAATTGAATTTACCACAGGTGGACTCCAATCAAGTTGTAGAAACATCTCAAGGATGATCAATGGAAACAAGATGCACCTGAAATCAATTTCGAGTCTCATAACAAAGGGTCTGAATACTTATATATATTATTTTATACATTTGCAAAAATTCCACAAACCTGTTTTCGCTTTGTCATTATGGGGTATTGTGTGTAGATTGCTGAGGATTAAAAAAAAAGTAATCTATTTTAGAATAAAGCTGGAAAAAAAGTGGAAAAGTAAATGGTCTGAATACTTCCCGAAGTCTCACAGGATAGGATATGGCCTAAGGGAGGTTTGGATGTGCTTTAAGTACAGTTCTCCAGTGAAGTGCTTACAGGTAAGATATTTCAGGGCTTATTCGTTATGCTAATCTTCCTGTAGGGTTGGATGCCTGTGTCTGCTCACGCAGTAGTACTGTGCATACGCTRTCTGACTAAGGAATCTCTTTAAAATCCTTAAGAGTCTATTGACTCACCCATGTGTCAATCTAGGAAACATAATAAAAAAATCCCCATCAAAATTCATCAGTTTAAGCTAGATATATATTTTTTGTTGTTGTGGTGGCTGCGTCTCAATCCATCGCATCCGCGATCTGTTCCCCATCTGCCTTAGCCTTTCTCCCCCTGTCTGGTATAGGTACCCCCGCTACACTCCCCCCTCTCTCCCAACATTTTGTTCGCCTCCAGCACGCCAAAGACTTTGGTTTGATCTGAATTTTATGTAGGCTAATTAACTTGGGCATCTTATCAYGTGAGCTTTACTCAGAAATGCTTTAATTAACTAGCATTGGTCTACTATTTTATTTATTTTCTCTGACTTTTATAGCCTACTGAACTCAGAGAGTATCTCTCTCAAGTGATTTTGTTGGGGCGAGTGACACTTTGAACTTACAATAACWAGCCCCAAGTCGTTTAGTTATTTTCATGTGCTTTATKCWATTTACTCCATGACTTCTGCACGCTTTGTTGACTATGAACTTGGTCATTTACCCGAYGTGGCACAGATGTTTGTTCCCACACTCCTCACTCTGACTMTATCGGTTACACAGACTCTTGGCCTTCCATCCTATTCTAACCACCTCAAATGTCACAAAAAATCAACACGGCAATACTCTCCCAACCTCTCCCTGTCCTCTGCCGTGCCCTGACTGTATTACTGCTGATGATATCTGGAAATGTGCATGACCCACCCGCTGGCCGTCTACTGTTGCTAGCCCCAATTCTGAATTGTGCTCTGATTTCTGCCTCTCTGATTTCTTCTCTCGTAAAAGCCTGGTTTTCTGCACGTTAAACTAGAAGCTTATTATCTAAAATGGATCAATTGAAAAGTGTGGGTTCACAGCTCCAATCCAGATGTGTTGGTCATTATTGAGACATGGTTAACCTTTACTTCATACCCATCCTGGATCCGGAGCATCCTCATCAAAAAACGCTGACTAGCATAGCCTAGCCTAACGGGACCAGGGATATCATATAATATAATTTCATGAAATCACAAGTCCAATACAGCAAATGAAAGATAAACATCTTGTGAATCCAGCCATCATTTCCGAATTTTAAAATGTTTTACAGCGAAAACACAATATGTATTTCTATTAGCTAACCACTAGCCAAACACACAACGGCATATTTTCACCATGTTTCCACCGCATAGGTAGCTTTCACAAACCCACAAATAGAGAACAACTTCATCAGATGACAGTCTTATAACATCATGTTATACAATACATTTATGTTTTGTTCGAAAATGTGCATATTTAGTACAAATCCTGGTTTTACATTGCAGCCACCATCACAATAGCACCAAAGCAGCCAGAATAATTACAGAGAGCAACGTGAAATACATAAATACTCATCATAAAACATTTATGAAAAATACATGGTGTACAGCAAATGAAAGATAAACATCTTGTGAATCCCCCAAATATTTCCGATTTTTAAAGTGTTTTACAGCAAAACACAATATAGAATTATATTAGCTCATCACAATAGCAAACACACAAAGCTATTTATCCACGCCAGCATAGATTTCACAAAACAGCAATATAGATAAAATTAATCACTATCCTAGAACAACTTCATAAGATGACAGTCTTATAACATCATGTTATACAATACATTTATGTTTTGTTCGAAAATGTGCATATTTAGAGCTGCAAATCGTGGTTATACATTTGTGAATATGTAGGAACATTCACCAAAATCTCCGGAGATATTTTGGACAGTCACCTAATCTATCAGAACTCATCATAAACTTACTAAAAAATACATGTTGTACAGCAAATGAAAGATACACTGGTTTTAATGCACCCGCTGTGTTAGATTTTTAAAAATAACTTTAGTAGAACATACAAATGCATTATTGTGAGACAGCGCTCACATATTCTCCGCCGAGTTGAAGCCAACATTTACCACAAAATACGAAATAACATCATAAATATTCTCTTACCTTTCTTGAGCTTCCATCAGAATGTTGTGGCAAGGAGTCCTATTTCCAAGAATAAATCGTTGTTTGGTTTTAGAATGTCCATTCCTTCTGTCGAATTAGCAACTTTGGCTAGCCATGTGCGCGAACATGCCATCTTCTCTTAGCGCATGGAACGAAAAATTCCAAAATTCCCAATAAACGTTGAATAAACTGATCAAAACCTGGTTGAAAAATCCTACTTTATGATGTTTTTCTCATATGTATCAAATAAAATCAGAACCGGAGATTTCGCCGTGTATACCGAACGCTTTTCAGAAGACAATGTGGGGGCTCCTTCGCGTGCCGTGGAAAACTGACAAAAGGGCAGACCTGTCACTCCAAAAGCTCTTATTCGGCCTCAGATCAAGCTAGACACCATTCAACCTCACTGCCTGTTGACTTGTGAAGGCGTATGATGTGCATACATATCGATAAATAAAAGCCAGTTGAATAGGCAGGCCCTGAAACAGAGCCTCGTTTTCAGATTTTTCACTTCTTGTATGGAAGTTTGCTGCCAAATGAGTTCTGTTTTACTCACAGATATAATTCAAACAGTTTTAGAAACTTCAGAGWGTTTTCTATCCAATAGTAATAATAATATGCATATTGTATGATCTAGAACAGAGTACGAGGCCGTTTAATTTGGGCACAATTTTTTCCACAGTGAAAACAGCGCCYCCCYATTGACAAGAGGTTTTAAGGAAGAATGTTCTGAACATGTAACGTGTACGCTGGGAGTCGGGAAGCAAGTTCAGGGAGTGACTTTTAATAATAAATAACACAATGATCAAAACAAGAAACACGAGTAGAGTACAATCATGAAACAATGGAACAGAAACAATAACGCCTAGGGAAAGGACCAAAGGGAGTGACATATATAGGGAAGGTAATCAGGCAGGTGATTGAGTCCAGGTGAGTATGATGAGGCACTGATGCGTGTAACAATGGTGACAGGTGTGCGTAATAATGAGCAGCCTGACGACCTTGAGCGCCGGAGAGGGAGTATACGTGACARAACACTGATGTTAGCCTTTCTGGTTATAWTTTTTTTTGTCAAGACAGATCTTCCAAAGATGGTGGAGTGGCAATCTTTACCAAGGAACACCTTCAGTGCTCGGTTGTCTCCACCAAGTCTGTGCCCAAACAATTTGATTTGCGGATATTAAGCATTAAGCTTTCAAATAGCTCTTTGTTGACTGTTGCTGGGTGTTATCGCCCCCCCCATCAGCACTGGCCTGTATCCTACCTGCCATAAATTCTCCCMTGGCCCCTTACACTAAGTCTGAATTTGTCCTGCTAGGTGACCTAATCTGGRACATGCTTTAACCACCTGACCAAGTCTTAAAACAACGGGACTCCTTAAATCTCTCTCAGATTATTACCAGTCCCACAAGATATGACTYCAAACACCCAGAAAATGCTACTCTCCTTGATGTTATCCTCACAAATAATCCTGGTGTTTTCTGTAATGACCTTAGTGATCACTGTTTTACAGCCTGTGTTTGTAATGGCTGCTCCATTAAACGACCTGTCCTGATTTGTCATAGACGCTTGCTGAAMATCTTTAATGCGCAAGCCTTCCTTCATGACCTGGCCTCTGTAAATTGGTATAGAATCAGCTTGATCCCCTCTGTCAAAGACGCTTGGACCATATTTTTTTATATTTCCACCTCAAGAACACCATTTGGTGAAAGGCATGGCACACAAATACTCAGGCTGACTGGCTGTTGCTCAGGCAAATGAGAAAGAAGTGCACTCAGGCTATCTGGAAGGCCAAAGTGCGTTACTTTAAGGAGCAGTTCTCTCTCTGTGGGTCTAACCCCAAGAAGTTTWGRAAAATTGTGAAAGACCTGGAGAATAAACCMTCCTCCTCACAGCTGCCCATGATGTAATTGTTACTGACAAGGAGCGTATGGCTTTAATCACCACTTCATTAAGTCAGGATTCCTATTTGCCTCCTTGCGTGTCCAACACTTCCTCATTTCCCAGCCCTTCCAATGCGACTAGCCATGATGCTACTCCCTCTATTTCMCMTGCCCCGCTACCGCTACACARCTTGTCCCTGCAGGCGGTCACTGAGTCTGAGGTGCTAAAGGAACTCTTTATACYTGACCCAAAAAACCCATCTGGGTCTGRTCCTTTCTTCTTTAAGGTTGCAGCCCCTATCATCGCCGAGCCTATCTCTCACCTTTTTAACCTGTCTCTCCTTTCTGCGGAGGTTCCCAGTCCTTGGAAGGCAGCCACAGTACGTCGTTTATTTATAGGCCAATTTCTATCTTGCCCTGTTTATCAAAAGTGTCTGACAAAACTTAGCAATAATCAACTGACTGGCTTTCTTGATGTCTATAGTATTGTCTCTGGTATGCAATCTGGTTTCAACTCAGGTTATGGATGTGTCACAGCAACCTTTTAGGGTTCTAAATGATGTCACCATTGCCCTTTATTCTAAGAAAAGTTGTGCTGCTTATTTATTGACTTGGCCAAAGCTTTTGATACGGTAGACTATTCCATTCTTATGGCCGGCTAAGGAAAGGAAAGGGGGATACCTAGTCAGTTGTACAATTGAATGCGTTCAACTGAAATGTGTCTTCCGCATTTAACCCAACCCTTTTGAATCAGCGAGATGCGGGGGGCTGCCTTAATCGGGATTGCTCTAAAAATAAACACTTTACCTAAGGGTGTAATCCTATTTCCCATTGATTGATTGTGGGTTTTTCAGATCTCCCAACAGTACTGTTTGTAGGTACATCTGAACACAGACATTATGATTTATCAACCACTACTGGACCTGACTTCAAAAGCGAGCCACCAAAGGACAGTACCAAAATAGATGATCTGTGTTTCCYCGTGACAGAGTCTGYACGGGGCCGACTGTTCAATGGCCCATATTTGAAACATTATTTTATGTGGCAAGAATTTTACATTATGGTATAAACAGARAAGAAAGAATTGATGCGTCAGTTGCTTAAGTGTGATTGGATAACAAGAAAACYGCAGGGATGTTCTGACTCTCCCTGCTCTCCTTTTTAGGTACGGCTCATTATTTAGGGACAGATCCTTGAACAGGTCAGGGCCTCCCTGTTGMATGGACTAACAGCCACCAACACGGAGATCGCTGGGAAGGAGAGCCAGAAATGTATGGGCTAGATGTAGGGTGTCAATGTCACATGAATATGGAAGGACTGTGGCACACGCACACGTGTTTATACTTAGTATTTTCATGATGTGCAGAGCTGTGGTTAAGTGGTAACACACGTGGACATGTCACATATACAACACCCTACTGGAGACTGGGGTTCAATCCCTGTGTCCACCCCTTCCTACTCTTTCTCCCACTTGACTGTCTCCCCCTCTCATTTTCTTACAGTTTGAATGAAGTGTCAAAATATATCAAAATATGTTATATTTTYATTATACTGTACAGTGCCTTGCAAAAGTATTCATCCCCCATGGCATTTTTCCTATTTTG
Organism: Salvelinus sp. IW2-2015; assembly: GCF_002910315.2. Classification (NCBI taxonomy): domain Eukaryota; kingdom Metazoa; phylum Chordata; class Actinopteri; order Salmoniformes; family Salmonidae; genus Salvelinus; species Salvelinus sp. IW2-2015. The sequence goes on along the minus strand of NC_036858.1, from coordinate 6,682,723 downwards.
GTACATTACAACCTGTAATTTATTTTATTTTGGAAATTTGGATTTCATGTAATGGACATACACAAAATAGTCCAAATTGGTGAAGTGAAAATAAAAAAATTACTTGTTGCAAAAAATTCAACAACAAAAAAAAATATGAAAAGGGGTGCGTGCATATGTATTCACCCCCTTTGCTATGAAGCCCCTAAATAAGATCTGGTGCAACCAATTACCTTCAGAAGTCATATAATTAGTTAGATTACACACAGGTGGACTTTATTTAAGTGTCACATGATCTCAGTATATATTCACCTGTTCTGAAAGGTCCCAGAGTCTGCAACACCACTAAGCAAGGGGCACCACCAAGCAAGCGGCACCAGGAAGACCAAGGAGCTCTCCAAACAGGTCAGGGACAAAGTTGTGGAGAAGTACAGATCAGAGTTGGGTTATAAAAAAATATATGAATCTTTGAACATCCCACAGAGCACCATTAAATCCATTATTAAAAAATGGAAAGAATATGGCACCACAACAAACCTGCCAAGAGAGGGCCACCCACCAAAACTCACGGACCAGGCAAGGAGGGCATTAATCACAAAGGCAACAAAGAGACCAAAGATAACCCTGAAGGAGCTGCAAAGCTCCACAACGGAGATTGGAGTATCTGTACACAAGACCACTTTAAGCCGTACACTCCACAGAGTAGCCAGAAAAAAGCCATTGYTTAAAGAAAAAAATAAGCAAACATGTTTGGTGTTCGCCAAAAKGTATGTGGGAGACTCCCCAAACATATGGAAGAAGGTACTCTGGTCAGATGAGACTAACGTTGAGCTTTTTGGCCATCAAGGAAAACGCTATGTCTGGCGCAAACCCAGCATCATGCTGTGGGGATGTTTTTAATCAGCAGGGACTGGGAAACTGGTCAGAATTGAAGGAATGATGGATGGCACTAAATACAGGGAAATTGTTGAGGGAAACCTGTTTCAGTCTTCCAGAGATTTGAGACTGGGATGGGGTTCACCTTCCAGCAGGCCAATGACCCTAAGCATACTGCTAAAGCAACACTCAAATGTCTTGGACTGGCCTAGTCAAAGCCCAGACCTCAATCCAGTTGAGAATCTGTGGTATGACTTAAATATTGCTGTACACCAGCGAAACCCATCCAACTTGAAGGATCTGGAGCAGTTTTGCCTTGAAGAATGGGCAAAAGTCCCAGTGSCTAGATGTGCCAAGCTTATAGAGACATACCCCAAGAGACTTGCAGCTGTAATTTCTGCAAAAGGTGGCAATACAGTATTGACTTTGGGGGTGTGAATRCTTATGCATGCTTAAGTTTTCTGTTTCTTTGTGTTATTCCTTGTTTGTTTCACAAGGAAAAATATTTTGCAYCTTCAAAGTGATAGGCATGTTGTATCAATCAAATKATACAAACCCCCCAAAATMAATTTTTATTCCAGGTTGTAAGGCAACAAAATCGGAAAAATGCCAAGGGGGKTGAATACTTTCGCAAGCCACTGTAGGTGTATGGATCTCGTATAGGATTTCAGGCGCTTGCTATGGGACTGTTGTGGTCAAACGCTGATGTTTGAGATAGTGATGATATCAGAGGATATTTGTGAAACGGTGGGAAATTATGCCGTACTTGAGTAAAAGTAAACATATCTTAATAGAAAATGACTCAAGTGAAAGTCACCCAGTAAAATACTACTTGAGTAAAAGTCAAAGTATTTGTATGTAAATATACTTCAGTATCAAAAGTAAATGTAACTGCAAAAATATACTTAAGTATTAAAAGTTAAAGTATGAATAATTTAAAATTGCTTATGTTATGCAAACCAGACTGCACAATTTTCTTATTTTTGTTAATTTACAGATAGCCAGGGGCACACTCCAACACTCAGACATAATTTACAAATGAAGCATTTGTGTATAGTGAGCCCGCCAGATCAGAGGCAGTAGGGATGACTAGGGATATTCTCTTGATAAGTGTGTGAATTGGACCATTTTCTTTTCCTGCTATGTATTCAAAATGTAATGAGTACTTTTGGTTGTAAGAAGAAATGTATGGAGAAAAAAGTACATTATTTTCTTTAGGAATGTAGTGAAGTAAAAAATAAAAGTTGTCAAAAATATAAATAGTAATGTTCAGATACCCCCCAAAACGACTTAAGTAGTACTTTAAACAATTTTTACCAAAGTACTTTACACCAATGCATTCTGACAAGATACATTCTATGCCTGTGTGTGTGTTTTAATTAATTCTATATCCTCAGGGATCGTAGTCTCGACCGTACAGAGGTGTCCATGCAACCTTTGGTAATCTAAGCATCCATCGATTCATTGCCCCCGCCATTAACTTTATAGGGTTCATCTGCTAGAGTACAACTCTAATGTCCCCTAAGTACAGTGTTACTGTGGCCCATTTTTTCTTTTTTCCCATCTCAGTCTGGGGCGGCTAGATTTACGAGGGGCTTAGGTAGTGCCGTCTCAGGCCAGCGACTCATGAAGGCTAACTTTATGTCATGACAAAGCCCGGCCTGCCCCACCACTGACCCCACATTGCCTCTCTCTCTGCCCTGTCCACCCACAGCCTTTTATTTTAGGAATGCCAGGGATGTGCTTTTTATTTTACACTTGGGCTCCATTACAATTCATGTCGTAGCAATTTCCTGTATTACTAAATGAGGAGAGTTACAAACCACACACCAGTCAGAGTTATACTTAAATTTCATCTTTAATAATATGTGAGCTTTACTATAGCCCTTTGACTCTCAGATCAATTCAGTGTCTATAATGAATTCTGAGAGTCCCTACAGTCGAATACAAAGATCTTTTATAGCCAAGATACACCCCTCTCAACTTACATGACGAACCACAGAACTCTTCACAAAGGGCCTTATACTTGAGAAAGGAGTATCCCATAGCCAGATAGCATTAGCTATAAATTATCGTTCAGTTTGGTCTCTAAAATGAGGTTCTAATCTCGTTCCTGGTACTTCATAGTACAAAAACATTACCTCACTATCTGGAATGCTCTTCAGGCTTTATTGGCCAAAGACATCGTAAATCTCCTCTGTCAGTGCTATCTCATAGAGGCCCATCCTCAGTGGAACACTGAACACACAATAGTCGACTGATTCTATTCTGTCGAATAAAACAACCATTCTAATGCAATACAAAGATTATAACATAATCTTGCAATTTTCCACGACAGTCATTATTATCCTAAACGTGCCCAAGTCGAGGGAAAGAACTAAGGAAGTGTCGGACACAGCCTTTAGTACAGTAGCTAAATCGCCGCTGCCTGACCTATCAGGAGTGTGAATTTATCCAAGTAAAACATGGTGCTGTTTCATCCCACTGTCTGCCCTTTGCATCACCTTATGGCTCCACTCATCCTCCCTTATGTGTTCCATATTACAATAATGGCATCGTAGGGTTTTATCACCACAGCTCTTAGACATTAATTCAGCCGGAACCAATCGTTCATAAAGAAAAAAAGAAAAAGGGAACTTAACCCCATCTTATTAGTACAACAATCACAGGAGGAGGACAAAGAATCCAGCCAGCCCAGTCAGCCATTCAGCCAGCTGTGAAAGTTGCATGACTTGCTCATTTTGGGCTTAAATCAGTGCTGGTGCTAATACGGTTCCTTTTAGGCTAGACTCAGACACAGTTATGGTAGGCTATAGCTATCTAGTTAATGGTAGACTATAGCTAGCTAGCTTATGGTAGACTATAGCTATCTAGCTAATGGTAGGCTATAGCTAGCTATGCTATGGTAGGCTAAAGCTAGCTAGCCTATGGTATGCTATTGCTAGCGAGCTAATGCTTTAGTGACGAGCACATCTCCAGTCATGATATTGGACAGGTCCTTCAAAATCTGTAGCGTCGCATTCCATTCAACTGGTGATGTTTTTTTTTCAAACGTTGTGCTCTGTAGTGGAGTTTGTGGTGTTGTGTGTTAAATCCATGGGGCCATGAAGGTACAGAGCAGTGTGTTTTAGCTCAGCACGATGCCTAAACATTTACCCTGGTCATGACACCCCATTGCCCCCCTGCACGCCCAGTTAACACATGGGTCTTTGAACAGAGCAGACTAATGTTGTGGTTGTCCCACTGCGAGAGGGAGAACCCTGACAGGGAAGAGGAGGGAGGGAAATAAAGGGCCAGCAGCTGGCCATGGCAGCCAACACCCTTACCTTTATCGCTCTCTCTCTGTTTCTCTATTCTCTCTTGCTCTCTTGCTCTCTTGCTCTCTTGCTTCTCTTTGCTCTCTTGCTCCTCTTGCTCTCTTGCTCTCGTTGCTCATTCTCTCTCTCTCTCTCTCCTCTCTCGTCTCCTCTCTCTCTTCTCTCTCTTCTCGTCTTCTCTCTCTCCTTCTCTCTCTGCTTCTCATCTCCTCTTCTCTCTCTCTTCTCTCTCTCTCTCTTCTCTCTCCTCTCTACTCTCTCTCTCTCTCTCTCCTCTCTGCTCTCTCTCTCCTCTTCCATAGCACCCACTAGGGCCAGCGTTACTATGGGCTGAGCGGCAAGCATGTAAAGTGTTATTAGAGTGACCGAATGCCCAATGAGGCTTGGGAGTACGATCGACTCTCCGGCTATCAAAACACTTATGCATAGATAACTGCAGGAGAGAGGAAGTCTGAATCCACATTCAGTAGCAGGTCTGGGCTGAGCCCCCACTCTGCTGTTCAGGCACTTCTGGCTTAGGTTTATGCGAAGTCGGCGAGAATAGTGCGCTTATTCTGGGCGAAGTTGCCTTAGCGATTCCTAGGTCTCAGCTCACTCTTCAAACTCTGACCTAGAACTTTGTAGGGCAACTGTTGAATACGTATTGCCGAAAGTTTATTGTAGTTGCAGTGTCACCTGGTATCCTCAAACATTTCAATCACACTGGGGCACATGTTGTGGGATAACTTTGATTACTTGCTAAAACTGACGCATTCAGATTAAAGTATTTTGTGTTCAAAACCTGGGCACTTGCCCTGGACCAGTTTTTAAATCACCGGTGTGACCATGTGACACGGGCTTTGAAGTGTGACTGGCCGAACAGGTGCTCCCCTTGGGGAGTCGTGAGGCAGGAAAGCTGTCAAAGTAAGGCGATGAAGGGCTGACGCGTATCGCTCCTGCACAAACAAATGAACAAGCTGTGCTTACAAGACTTCCCAGGCCCGCAAGGTATGCCTCAGTTTGGGTTCATCCATGGATAAAGAGCACTTTATAGCCTGGTTGTTTTTGTTGCGTCCAGCGTGATTCTGACTGATGTAGTTTATTCTGATTTCTACCACTGCCTCCTCGGGCGGGGGGGCGGGGGGTGCCAGACTGGTCATCACCCCACACACACACACACACACAATTGACTCCATGGTGTATGTCTCCCATATATTTACAGTAAAGTGCACCTTGGGATATGAGCTGCCTGTCATGTTGAGAGAAACTCTGGTCTAACGAAGGAGATAAATGAGTTGGAGGACAGTGTGTGTGTGTGTGTTTGTTTGTTCATGCGTGAGTGTGTGTGTGTCGGGGAGTAAGTAAATCAGTGCTTGTCTACAAAGTAGTAGATTACTACAGAAAATGGAGGACATGCCAGAGCAGCCTGATCGCTAGAAATATAATTAGTTTTCAGATGTTTGTAAAGGTCCTGAAAACGATTGCCCGGCACTGGGCGTGAATCCGTGATGCTCGGCGCCGAAGTGCGCTGCTCATCCCACTGCGCTGCTCATCCCACTGTGCTACGGCAGTTCACAATGCTCTAGCAAGCCGCAAAAATACTAAGAATAGTGATGATACCTGATAATAATAGCTCGTCGTTTTTWATTATTTTGTTTTAAGCCTTCACCAAACCATAGCCCTTAACCACTCAGGATTAATGCCTAAAACTGTTCACCTTTGAGTCGTTTCTGTTTTAACCCTGTAACCACGTGGAATGAATAGACGTTCATCCATAATACGTCCAATTTCGAAGGGAAACTATGAGTGAGACCTTGTTGTGCCAGAGATTGTCCCTCCCTCTCCTCTACCCAGCCTCAAACCTCCCTCCTCCATCCTCCATCCTTCCCCTCTATCGTCCATCGTTCTCCTCCACCCTCTCTCCATCCTCCCTCCATCCTACATACTCCATCCTCTCCTCCATGCTCTCTCCCTCCCTCTCATGCATCCTCCCCTCCATCCTCTCCCTCCTCCTCCATCCTCTCTCCCTCCCCCTTGCATTCTCTCCTCCATCCTCTCTCCCTCCTCCTCCATCCTCCTTCCCTCCCTCTCCTGCATTCTCTCCTCCATCCTCCCTCCCTTTCCTCCATCCTCCCTCTCCTCCGTCATCTCTCCGTCCTCTCTTCCTCTCCTCCATCCTCTCTCCCTGTGTAATTTTTCAGCTTGTTGTGGGTATTTGTGTGTGTGTGTATGTGCGTGTTTGCACCTGTGTTTGTGTGTGTGAGAGTGAGTGAGGTGGAGGGGGAGCATGCAGAGAAGAGTCATAGGGGCTAATTGAATTCCAATACCCCCTGCCAGAGACGGCCAATGCATCCCTAACTGGAAGCAGCAGTCCCTAGCTAATCGCATTAAAAAGTTCCCCCTGACAGTGGATATTAGGGCTAACACGCAGCGGGCGACTTCAGGACTGTTTATCAGGGAAATGTATCTCTGTCACTGAAGCTGCTATTACATGAATTTCCACCTGTGTCCCCAGAGCCCTGAGAAGTGGGATTTCAGCTCTGGATCTGAGCTCCATGATATGTGTGTGTAACAAGGTGTAGCTCTAACTGTTTGGATCTGGCTGATTCCATGGCTGTGCCTTTTTCTGCTCTCATACAGTACACTGTGTGTGTCTGTGCCTCAACATTTTTGCCTGTGTCTGTTCCTTCATGCTCTATTCTCTCCAGTATCCCCTTCTCTCTCTGTCTCCCTCTCKCTCTCTCTCTCTCTCTCCCTCTCTGTGCACATCCTCCACGTGTCAACTGACCGGCCGATGGGACTCTTTATTTGTGGTCAAACACTTTTATGGTGAACAAATGGAAAAGGGGTTTCTCAGGGCAATATGCCGGGGCCAGTTCATATTGTTTAATCAACCGTACCCTCTGCCCTCCCCCGGCCTCCCCCGGCCTCCCCTTCCCTGTCCTCTCCATTCCCCTGGAGGCAGAGAAAAGCAGGCTACTCGGGCTATTTGCACTGGTTGTTTTTTATGAAATCTGTTCTGCTTTATAGAATGTAATTATTTTTGAATGATTAACTGATGGCTCGGCAAACTACAGTTTGTGGTTTGGGGGGAGGGAGGGGCCACATCTCAGAGCGCCCGCACAGTGCTGCAGGGAAAGTGGCCGTTTGCTTTACAGTTTCCACTAATGGATTCGGCTGTGCCACAGAGTCGGGTTATTAATGTGTTAGTGCTGTGAATGCCACGATACGATTAGCCAGTCCCATGCAGCACTGCAGCAGCACAGTGTTCTGACATCTGTCATCTTACACAGTACTGAGTACTGACTACTGAGTACTGACTACTGAGTACTGTACCYCCCAGGAGATCCAAGGCTTCCACCATAAAAAACAAAACCTCATTAACCAATTAGTCTGTGTTTATAATGTATACAAATTCTATGTTTTCTCAAGGGGAGGAGTTCCAAAGGGTTATGTGCATGGATATCAGTGTTCACCACAGGCGGCTTCTGGCACCTTATTGGAGAGGACGGGCGCATAGTAATGACTGGAACGACATGAATGGAATGGTATCAAACACGTGGTTTCCGTGTCTTTGATGCCATTCCATTCCCTCCGTTCCAGCAATTATTATGAGCCGTCCTCCCCTCACCAGCCTCCTGTGGTGTTCACAGTACATGGTTGTAGTTACTTTAATCTCTGTGTGAGAATCACGTCTTTAATATTCTGTGTCATGTTGTTGAAAAGCTGCTGTGTGTCGCTGAGCTGTGGAGAGATCAAATATTAAGTGTTTATGTTGCAGAAATAGCATCTGCCTCAAGAACGTATAGTGCAGTGGGCCAGCTGTGTTGATTTGAAGAGAGAAAACAATGTGACTGTGCATTCATGCTCCAGTGTCTGTGTGTGATTGTCTGTATATCTGTGTGTGTGTGTGTGTGTGTGTGTGTGTGTGTGTGTGTGTGTGTGTGTGTGGTTGTGTGTGGTGTTGTGTGTGTGTGTGTGTGTGTGTGTGTGTGTGGTGTGTGTGGCTTGTGGTATGTGTTAGTTTTTGGTTGTGTTGTCCCCTTTGCTCTTGCTCACTCTCTAATTGAGGAGGCAGTGCTGCTGGCCTTAATCGGAGCCACACTGGGGACTGTCCTATTGTTTAGGCCTGCTCCTACCTTCTCCCTGCTTCCTCCCTCTGCTCTCCCCTGTTCTCCCACTGCTCATCCTCTGTTCTTCCCCCTGCTCTCCCCCTGCTCTCCCCCTGCTCCTCTCTGTCTCCCCCCTGTTCTCCCTCTTCTCTCCCTGTTCTCCCCCTTGCTCATCCTCTGTTCTCCCTCTCCCTCGATCTCCTCCTGCTTCTCTCCCCTGTTCCCCTCTGCTTCTCCCTCTGCATTCCCTCTGCTCACCGCCTGTCCTGCCACTGCTCTCATGCATCCCCTGCTCTCCCCTGCTCCTCCTCTGCTCCCCCTGTTCTCCCCCTTGCTCTTCCACCTGCCCTCCGCACTCGCCTTATCCCCTTTGTTCTCTCCTGCTCCCTCCTCTCCCCCTGTTCTCTCTCGCTGCTCTCTCCCCCTTCTTCTCCCCTGTTCTCTCCCATGTCTCCCCTCCTTCTCTGTTCTCCCCCTGTTCTCCCCTTGTGCTTTCCTGTTCTCTCCTGTTTCCCCTTGCTCATCCTCTGTTTCCTCCTGCTCTCCTCTGTTCCCCCTGTTCTCCCTCCTGCTCTCCCCCTGTATTCCCTCTGCTCTCCCCTGCTAATCCCCTGCTTCCTCCCCTGCTATCCCCCTGCTCTTCTCCCCTGCTCCTCCTCTGCTCTCCCCCTGTTCTCCCCTTGCTCTCCACCTTGCCTCCCCACTCTGTTTTCCTTTTCTCTCCCTACTCCCTCCTCTCCCCCTGTTCTCTCGCTGCTCTTTCCCCCTCTTCTCCCCTGTTTCTCCCCCTGTTCTTCTCCCCCTGCCCTTCCTCTGTTTCTCCCCCCTGTTCTCCCCTTGTTTTCCCTGTTCTCTCACTGTTCTCCCCCTGCTCCTCCTGCTCCCCCTTCTCTCCTCCTCTGTGTCCCCTGTCGTCCCCTGTTCTCCCCCTAGTCTCTCACTGCTCTCCTCCTTCTGTTCTTTCCCTGCTCTCTCCTCTGTTCTATCCCTGCCTCTCTCTCCGTTCTCTCCCTGCTCTCTCCCTCTGTTCTCTCCTGCTCTCTCTCCGTTCTCTCCCTGCTCTCTCACCTTTCTCCCCTGCTCTCTCTCCGTTCTCTCCCTGCTCTATCTCCGTTCTCTCCCTGCTCTCTCCTTCTGTTCTTCTCACTGCCTTCTTCTCTCTGTTCTATCCTGCCTCTCTCTCCGTTCTCTCCCTGCTCCTCCCTCTGTTCTCATCCCTGCTCTCTCTCCGTTCTCTCCCTCCTCTCTCCCTCTGTTCTCTCCTGCTCTCTCTCACGTTCTCCCTGCTCTCTCTCCGTTCTCATCCTGCTCTCTCGCTTCTACTCCCTGCTCTCTCTCCGTTCTCATCTAGCTCTCTCACTCTGTTCTCTCCTGCTCTCTCTCTGTTCTTTCCCTGGTCTCTCCCTACTGTTCTCCAATGTTCTTCCACTCTTCCCTCGTTTTCCTGTTTCCTCCCTGCTCTCTCCCTGTTCTCTCCCTGCTCTCTCCTCCTGTTCTCTCCCTGCTTCTCTCTTCCCTGTTCTCTCCCTGCTCCCTCTGCTCTGTGCCTAATGGCTCTGTGTTACTCCAGGGAGAAGCCGCACCGGGTAATAGGCAGTAAATGAGTAGGAATGCACTATGTGTCAGCCCCTTCAGTACAGACTATGCTTCAAAATAGGCCCCGCTGCTCGAGTGTTGCTCCTACTTATTGCCACCTTGCTGCCTTCAATCTGTTCCACATTACAACAACTGCTACTATATGGCACGTGAAGTCTCAAACTTAAATGGCATTGGCTCGATATACCCAGTGAATTGGGGAACACAAGTAACAGTTTGGTATAAATATCAGCGTTATGATCATCGTTAAAAGTAGCCTAGCCTGTACAACCRAATTGGTTTAACGCAAAGTCACATCAGGATTGTAGGCCTAATGAATGGGACGCAAAGTATGGGTAAAGTCAAAACTTTGAGCCGTAACAGTGGACTGCCCTTTACGTTAACAGCCCAAAGACTGCAGGCCGAGCTTGGTCCCCCAGGACACAGTGCACCAGGTTTCCGCCAATGACAACATTTACTGGGAGGCGTGGTGGTCACGGAGTGTGTCGATACGCTGCCGCAATAAGCCTGTTCTCCACTCAGACTCTATTTATAGTAATGACGGGATTTAAGATGTTCTTGTGAATGCGAAACACGGAGCAAATTAAGTACTTTGAAAATGTGTTCTTATCTGCTCAGATAATGTGCTATATAATCATGTGTCTAGCCAATCCCCATACTAATTATTTAACAACATGACTCGGGTTTTATACTGGGGAATACAGGGGCCACACTACTCCCCTGGCCCTTTCTGTCCTAGTCAAAGACAATGTGAGAACCCATGCTGCTGAGCCTTGTATATTATTCTTGGGAGGTAGTGTTTGCGGGAAGGTAGTTTGGGGAAGTAGTGTTTGGGGAGGCAGTGTTGTTTGGGGGGTAGTGTTTGTTTGGCGAGGTGTGTTTTGTTGGGAGGCAGTGTTTGTTGGGGAAGGTAGTGGTTTGTTTGGGGAGGCAGTGTTGTTTGGGGAGGCAGTGTTTGTTGGGAGGTAGTGTTTGTTTGGGGAGGCAGTGTTTGTTTTGGAGGCTGTCTTCGTTTGGGAGTAAGTGTTTGTTTGGGGAGGTAGTGTTTGTTTGGGGAGTAGTGTTTGTTTGGGGGGCGTGGTGGAGGTAGTGTTTGTTTTGGGGAGGTAGTGTTTGTTTGGGGAGGTAGTGTTTGTTTGGGGAGGTAGTGTTGTTTGTGGGGGTAAGTGTTTTGTTTGGGGGTAGTGTTTGTTTGGGGTGGTAGTGTTTGTTTGGGAGAGTGTTTGTTTGGGGAGGCAGTGTTTGGTTTGGGGAGGTAGTGTTTGTTTGGGGGTAGTGTTTGTTTGGGGTGTTGTTTGTTTGGGGAGGCGTTGAGTAGTTTTGTGGGGAGTAGTGTGTAGTTGTTTGTTTGGGGAGGTAGTGTTTGTTTTGGGGAGTAGTGTTTGTTTGGGAGTAGTGTTTGTTTGGGGAGTAGTGTATTTTGGGGGGTAGTTGTTTGTTTGGGAGTAGTGTTTGTTTGGGAGTAGTGTTTGTGTTTGGGAGGTAGTGTTGTTTGGGGAGGTAGTGTTTGTTTGTGGGAGCTAGTGTTTGTTTGGGGGTAGTGTTTGGAGGTGTTGTTTGGGGGTAGTGTTTGTTGGGAGGTAGTGTCTTGTTTGGGGAGTGTGTTGTGTGGTATGTTGTTTTGGGGAGGTAGTTTGTTTGGGGGTGTTGTGGAGGTAGTGTTTGTTAATTCTTGGGGAGGTGTTTGTTTGGGAGGTATGTTGTTGTTTGGGAGGTATTGTTTGTTTGGGGAGGTATTGTTTGT